>NC_141552.1:57598750-57752500 GCF_021556685.1 Rattus norvegicus | reverse complement strand
GGATATTGTTAGAAGCGATTCCTACTCCTGGGCCTTTTGTGCTCCGGGGTAGAAACAGGCAATGGTCCAAACACTGTAACCTTTTCAGCAGCCATAAGGAAAAAGTCACTACCACTTTGCTTTTTATACTGCGGCGGTAGAAAGAACAGGCCACACAGAATCACAGGGGGATTAATGCTGTCTTCCAAAAGAGAAGCAGAAGATACTTATGGGGAGTGAAATAGAGGATAATTGTATCACTGTCTGCTCTCGTTTCCCCCTCAGCCCAGCATCTCATAAACACAGAGCAGGACTCCCGCCCTCCCCCAGATCAGGGTGGAGACACCCTGAGTGGAGCTGACACAGAGACAAACCTGCTGGGTGGTGACCTCTCCGACAGGCAGTCAAAAGGCAGGGGGCAGGTTTCCAGAACTTAGAAGTGAGCAGAATGGACAGTGCATTTTCCCACCTCCCAAATGTGACGATTCATACAAGTTTACACTCTCTCTCTCTCTCTCTCTCTCTCTCTCTCTCTCTCTCTCTCAAGTACACACACTGCGAAAGGAACTTTTCCCTGCTACTATCCTGTTCATTCCGGCCTTTGCATTAGCCCAGGGTTTCTGAAGCCCCACACTTTTGAATTTAGAGGCAGCCAGCTCAGTGGGCACCAGGCTGCACAGAGGAGGATATGCAGCACAGTCTAGCTGCTAGCTGCTGGCTGTCCCTCTCCAACACACTGTGACATATAAGAATGTTTCCAGGCACTGGCAAATGTTCCCTGGGAGAAAAAGTAAAATCACTATAAGGAAACAAATGCTGCTTTCTTAGATCTAAAGCAGAGTACGAGTGTGAGTGTGTGTGTATGTGGATGTGTGTATGTGTGTGTGTCTGTGTGTGTGTTTGTGTGTTAGTGTATGTGTGTGTGTCTGTGTGTGTGTGTTTGTCTGTTAGTGTATGTGTGTGTGAGTGTATGTGTGTATGTGTGTGTGTTTGTCTGTTAGTGTATGTATGTGTGAGTGTATGTGTATGTGTGTGTTTTGTGTGTTAGTGTATGTGTGTGAGTGTATGTGCATGTGTGAGTGTTTTGTGTGTGAGTGTGTGTGTGTATATGTGTATATGTGTATGTATGTGTGTGTGTATATGTGCTCATGTGTATGTGGGCTTGGCGTGATATATCTGTATGAATGGATGTGCATACACATTGATGCACAGAGAACCATTAGCACTCAAGTTTCTCCAACTGCTTATCCCAGTATTCGTGTGTGTGTCCATGAATGGGAGAACATGCAGGTGCCTGTACACCTGTGTACATATGCACATCAAGGTCAGAAGTCGATACTGGCATCTTCTTCGATTGCTTTTCCCATATCCATATTTATTTATTTGTTTCTTTGTTTAGAGACAGGATCTCTCTATGCAGCTCTGATTGTCCAAGGTCTGGGGTATGAGGACCAAGCCTGTCTCAAACTCAGAGATTTACCGGCCTTTCTGCCTTCTGAGTGATGGGTCTAAAGGCATGTAACCCCATGCCTGTCCCCCTTTACTTTTAAAGACAATCCCTCACTGAACCCAAAAATCACTGTCTCAGCTTGACTGGGAGACCACTGAGCTCCAGGAACCCACCTATGTCTGCCCACCAGTGCCAACATTACATTGCTGCACTGCTGCCTGACTTTAAAGAGTGCAGAAGACACAAACTCGGGTCTTCATGCTTACCCAGCAAGCACCTTACCCACAGAGCCATATCTCTCTCTCTCTCTCTCTCTCTATATATATATATATATATATATATATATATATATATACATACATACATACACACACACACACACATATGCCATTTAAGAGGGAATTTTACAGCACAAACCTGCAGGCCTTGATTGAATCTTACAAAGAGCTGTTCCACCCCTGGATGCTTAGCCCTTCTCAGATTTAAAACCACAACAATAATATGTGGCAGGGACCATGCTGTACAGTAGCAGCTCTATGTAAAATCAAAACAAGACAAAGACAAAAGGCAAACAAAACCAGGAAGCTGCTAATAGTGCAATGTAGGGAGGCTGGTCGAGTGCACGCATGCGCAAACAGCAACTGCAAATAATGTGTGAAACCAGGAAGAAGTATTTGGTCTGACTGAACGTGGTATGGCCAACACAGGGAAACCCTAACTACCAAAAGATCGGATATAATGTTTCTTTTGGACATAGTGGGAATGCTGTACCCATGAACCGTAAGCAGCCATGGTCACCTGCACAAGAACACACCAGCCAATACTCCAGTGTGGAAGGGGAGGGGCTCACGAGTCTGAAGACCTAAGGGCAGTGAATGGCTGCTGAAGGAACAAGGGTTGGTTTTCCTCATGGCTGAGCCCCTCGTAGGTTGCCTGTGTTCCACCAGGCAACTCCAAACCACTGTAATCCAGGCCACACTAAAGAGACTGAGTAGGAGATAGACAGATTTAGATAGATGGGTAGAGATATGATAGACAGACAGACAGATAGCTGATAGGTAGGTAGGTAGGTAGACAGATAGATAGATGATAGGTAGGTAGATAGATGATGGGTAGATAGGTAAGTAGGTGGATGGATGGATGGATGGATGGATGGATGGACAAACAGACAGATCATTAGTAGGTAGGTAGGTAGACAGACAGACAGACAATAGGTAAGTAGGTAGATAGAGGATAGATGGATGGATGGATGGACAGACAAATGAGAGAGAGAAAGAGAGAGAGGGAGAGAGAGAGAGAGAGAGGAATTTGAAGGGAATGTGGTGAGGTCATGAGAAAATCAGAGGGGACAGGAAAATCAGAGGGGATGATATTACATTGTATTCATGTGTGGAACTCTGAAAGGAAGAGAAGAAAATAAAGCAGCCAATGCACTACAGCGGGAACCAGAGCCTCCTTTGGCTCTGTGTCCTTGCCCTGACTTTGTATTCTCATTTGTGTAGGGGTAGGTATGGAGACATGTGTATGTGGATAAGCACAGATGTATGTGGGTGTGCATGCGAAAGCTACAAGACAAACTCCTGTGTCTGGATTTTTTCAGGAACCATCCAATTGTCATTCATTCATTCATTTCATTTTTAAGTTCAGGTCTTCACTCCCTTGAATCTGAGCAGTAAGCCCCAAGGTCCGCCTGTCTCCTGCTCCTTAGTGCTGGGATTACAAGCATCTGCCACCACGCTCTGCATTTTAACATGGGTTCTGGGCATTAACCTGAGGTACTCATCCTTGCAAGGCAAGCCCTTTAAAACTGAATCCATCTGGATCCTCTCCCCACTTCTGAGCCTCCTGCAGACATAAGCACTAGAAACAAGCACTCTCTGTGTCCCTTGTCTAAGACTTCACACATGTGTGCTCAGCTGACTTTGCTGACACTTTTGGCATTGCTGGCCACAAAAGAGTAAACCCCTAGGAAAGAACATAGCTAGAAAACAAGAAGCCTCCGGGACTATAAAAGAGTCCTAGGGCCTGCGCAGTACTGCTAGGGGCAAGGCTGTGATAGCTGAGTACCTTCCCACAAACCTTCTGTCATCTCTGCAGCTAGAAACACCACAGTCTAAGCTTGCTGAGCACTCCCTGCTTAGCAGATCAAAGGAGGAACATGTTTACACACATTGGGTCTTGTGTGACAAGTGGGGGAGATAAGTTAGCATGAAATGTACAGAGAAGGAAACTCAGTCCACAACACAACAGAGGGCCGAGGCATGCTTTGCCACTGACATATACCACAAGCCCATAGACTGTCCAAGTTTCCTCTTCCCCTCTGCACTAAATGCTTAGGGTTCCTGGAACTTTCCCTGTGTCTCCTATCTGCTCCCCATGTCTCCTGAAAGCCTAGTGGCAATCCGTAAACTAGGTCCAACTTTCAGAGCCCCACAGTCCCTAAATCTTCCCCAAGACCACACAGCTGACTCATGCTGTTCCTCAGTGTTCCTTCAGCTGGGTTTTCAGAGAGCCTGGCTGTTGTCCATAGTATCACCAGAGGTGCTGGCTTACAGCTCTCTGGAAATTGAGAGGCTAAAGCATTGAGGAAGGGTGGAAATGCTTAAGGGTATGCAAGGGTGGGGAGATTCTCCTATGGTTGTTTGTTTCCTTCTTAGGAGATGAGGTCTCCTACAGCCCTAATTGGTGGCTCCCAATTCACTATATAACAAAGAGTAACCTTGAACTCCTGATTCTTCTGCCTCAGTCTCCCTTGTGCTGAAATTATAAGTGTGATGTGTGTGTGTGTGTGTGTGTGTGTGTGTGTGTGTGTGTTTTCTTCTGCCTATGACATGGCTTCAGATGTAAAAACTGCAACAAATTCATATATGTGTATGTATACGTGTGTGTATATATACATATGTGTATACGTGAGGTATGGGTGCATAAATCCTCAATCTCTGAGAGATATCACATTTGGTATTAGAATGCCTGTCATGTCCACTGTGGCCAGCATGGGACATTCAGCCTACACATGCTAGGTTGGAACTAGGAGATACATGTCAACGACAGGTAGTATTGAACACCAGGGTTCGCCTATCAGCTCCATCAGGAAGTCCTTTTGAACTGGCCTTGCTCTCAGAGGTGAAACAAATTGGCTCCTTGAGGAATATAGTCAGCAGTGTAGTAGTTGCTGTGTAAAATATTAATTCATTCCATCAACAAACAGCATGTACATGAATGTGTGCGGGCACACACCAAGTGTGTATCAAACAGCGAGAGATGAGGGAGGGGAGGGGGAAGCTCTCGGGAGAAAGCATGGACTGTGAGGGTCAAGTTTTGGTACACTCTTTACACCTGAAGTCAGGTCACAGGCAGAAGGAAACATATTAATGGAATATTCTTACAGAAATTACTGTGTTGCTTTTAGAGATGTTTTGCAGAAAATCACATGAGTTTAGCACCTTTGTGGGTGATGGTGGTGATGATGGTGGAGAGGATGATGGTGATGGAGGAAGCACGCGTAACAAAGCTGAAGGGAACCTTCTGGCCAAAAGAATGACAGGAATGGAATACCAATTAGAGGCCAAACTTTGCTCTATGCTTCATCAGTCTGGCCTAATCTAATCATCTCAGCAACCTTGACAATGGTCCAGTGGTTAAACAGCTGTCATATTCTGAGTGCTAGAGTCAGAACTCAACCCAGGGCACCCACCTACTTCCACAGTTACAATTTGTAACCTTAAACGAATACTGCTAGTAACCTACCTTTAATCATCCACTCCTTCTTCTTGATTAATAATGTTCCAGTTGAACTCTAGTTAACTACATATCTGGTAAAAGCATCAACCTTTCCAAACTCCCTTGCAGCTATGGGAGGTCATGTGATAAAAGTCTGGTTTTGACAATGCTAAAGGAATTCTCACCTCTCTATTTCCCATCTTGTTTGCCTGGGAAAACTACCTGGAGGTATAGCAATCACAGCTAAGGAAGGCTCTGAAGGAGAACTATGGTATCTGAGAGCCTTTACTCACGACCTGAGCTGCCTGCTTTCAAAGCTTTTGTAGTAAGAAAAGAATCAAAGCCTGGCTGAGCAAGTGGACGTCAAAGTCAAGCACTTGCTAATGTAGACAACATGAAACATCAATTTTCCATCAGCTACTATAACTCAAGATGTCACATGGAGGTCTAGTTCTTGGTCCTGACGCTTCATGGTACAACTACACGACCAGCAACAAAAATTGGCTAATGGTGAGTTCCTTTTGTTTTTTTTTTCCCCAACAATATAGACATTCATGTAACCATTTCAGTTAAAAGGCAAAATAAATAAATAAATTAATTAATTAATTAAAAAAAGCAAGAAGGGAAACAATCAGTAAACTTTTTTCCATGAGAAAGAATATAGGCAACATTTAAGCCTAGCATTGAACCTTATCATTAGTATGTTTAGTAGTTTGTGATGACTGCGTTAACTGCCAGACTTGCAGGGCCTAACACATCACAATTTTGTCTCCTGGTTCTGGAAATCAGAAGTGCAAAATTAATGTTGCTGGAATAAACTCAACACATCACTTGAGTTGGTTCTTCTCTGTTGCTCTAGAGGGAAATGCATTCCTAGGTTCTTGCAGCTTCTAGAAGCCACTGACATCTTGCTTTGTGGCTGCATTGCTACCCCTCCTAGTGCCACTGCCCTTGCAGGCCTTCCTTCCATAGGATTTGCTATGCTCCCCTCTAACAAAGTTTATAGCAGCACTTAGAGACCACACAGGTTGTCTGCATCATCTCCCTGTCTCTAACTCCCTAACTTGACAACATCTGCAAAGTCTCTTTTGCAGTTTAACATTTCTGATTTCCTAGCATTAGGACCTGGATATCGGAGCCATGACTCCTGCTATTTGATTACTCCATGCATTTGCTCCACAAGTGTTCAGAGAAAAACAGGAATTGTGCCATCAATAAAGGGGCAGCAGATAAACAGTGCTTTATCCTTGTACCATATGCAGAATGCCTTTAATAACACTGATAAGACTCCTAGTAAGCTGGACTTTGTCAGGTATTCTTAACAAACAAATACAGACATGGGGAAAAAAGACAGGGTGCAGCAACTGGAAATCAGAGTTATTAGTGAATTCTAACTATTGCTTGACAAAGATACAAAGGACGATTGTCCCAGAGAATACTGAAGAAACTCACCAAGGGTTAACAAATAGGTAAGACAAAACCTGGAAGATCACAATAAGGAAGAACGTAGGCTAATCGCAAACCACCCAAGTGGGGCTCCCTGAGAACTGTGAGACAGAGGAGACATGCAGGATTGTGGGAAGGGGTGAGGTTTGCTAGGATGGATGGGAAGAAATAGGATGGGAATTGTGGCCACAAGTGTGGTGGGAATTGTGGGTAGGAGTGTGGTGGGGAATTGTGGGTAGGAGTGTGGTGGGGAATTGTGGGTAGGAGTGTGGTGGGGAATTGTGGGCAGGAGTGGGGTGGGAATTGTGGGCAGGGGTGGGGCTTATGGTGACATGTGGGAAGAAACAGGGCTTACTGGGAACTGTGGAAAGACAATTTCTCAACACTTTGATCTAATAATGTCCCCTTCTGGCCACAGACTGAACGAAGCCCAACACACTGGAATAGCACACTAGACAGAGCAAACAGCTCAAGCCATACAGGGAGCCGTCTTTGGGACGGGTGCCAGACCGAACTCTTGTGTAACTCAAGGGACCTCTGTGGATACCACAGACAGGGTTCTGAAATAGTTACTGGCACATGGGAAAGCAAATCTTCATGAGAACGCCAACCTCCTGAGTAGCCAACACAACAACGTATGAAACCACTTCTGGAGTGAGCTAGGTCCACCCAGCCAGAATCTTCTAGTGTAAAATGCCCAAGGGGAGCAGGGGTATTCTTACCCACGACACATGTCCCCAGGGCCCTCCTATCTCAAGCTCTCTTTTTGTCAATTAACCCGATTTATGGAAGAAAGAAGAAAAGCTAAACTTTATATTAATTATAAATGCGCTCAAGCAACACAAATAGGAGTCACTGGAAGATAATCACTTCTGAAGAGTTAAATGCTAACACACTAACGCGTTGCAGTCTCTATATAAACACAGCTCGAACCAATTGCGGGTGTGTAAGCCACCGAGGAAGGCCCATGTGAGGGACATCTGTACTGGACCTGTTCCCAATCAATGGGAAGCAATTCTTCTTGGTGGTCTGACCACTTAACTTAAACAAAAAGGCTTGGGCCAACTTCTATCAATGGGCCTTTCTTCCAACCAAAGAAAAGAGGGGAAAAGAGAGTTGGCTACTGGTTACGGCAATGTTGTGCCACAAGGTTAATAATGATGGGTTTAGGTCACTGGCAATTTCTCATTTCAAATTAACTTGAACCGTCAACCCCCAAGCATGGATCATTTAATGTGGGCTGTGCGGTACCTATGCTCCATGGACACCCAAGTGGTGGGTGGGTGCCATTAGTCTGTGCTGGGGTCATCACTGAAAATGAGATAGGGTTTTCCATCCTTAAGAAAAGAATTTTTTAAAAAAAGAGAGAAAAGAAAAAAATATAAAAATGTACAATAACGCCTGTTTTGAGATCCAAGAACACTGTGTAGACACACTTGGTTAGCTCCTGGATGGGCGATGGGCTGGTGATACCTTTGAATTGGTTCAGGGAATTGGAATTTATTATGATTTTTTTTTTTTTACTTTTAGAACTTAGTGGGGAATTCGAAATATCCCTACATCATGAGAAGACTGCCATCTTTCCCCACATTGCCTGTAGTGGTTTCTTGCATGTTTCTGTCTCTTCCAAATGCTCCAGGCACTCAAACTCACCTGGAGGCTGGTGGCTTTGTTCCTCCTGGCTGTCGGGAATGGGAGCTAGGGGGTGCCAGCTCACTTCTCTTTTTCTACTAACAGTGTCTCCCTGGTCAGTCAGGCTCACCATCATAGCTAAAGGGTCCTACTTGCCAGAGGATAACCTTGCCTCTGCAGATGAGAGAAACAAAGGACCAGGCAGGGAATGAGCAGATGGTTAGAAACAGACAACTGACTCTCTCCTAACAGAGGTCAACCTGGAGGTCAAAAGGAGCTGAGAATCTACTATGGCAAGGGATGGGAATTCAGAAGCCCAACTGGATGGGGTAAGCAGTCAGGACTCACCGCCCTGTGCTATTATATTAAGCTATCTGTATGCTTGAACTGACAGGGAAGGGAGGAAAAGGGGAGGGAGGGAGATAAATACAAGAGGGCGGATGGAGAGCAAGCAAGGACAATGGAAGTTAAGAATGGGGCTTTTCCAGTGTTGGTAGACATGCACCCTGGTTCCACCTCAGTACAAAGGACTTGGGGGTATCCATCAAAATCCTTTGATCCCCGTTCTAAAAAGCAGATCAGTTGATGCCATTCCCACTGACCCCCCAGCCACTGTGACACGTGACTGACCTAAAATCAGAAGGCTGCCCATGGTGACACTGTGTGTGACTGCAAAATGATGGACACATCCAAGGTTAATAAGTAAACTCTTGGACGGCTTCTACCACGAGGCTGTGTGTTATTTGCCTGGGTACACTTACGAGGGAGTCTGTGAGATGGGTAGTGACAAGGGGCGAGGAGGACTGTGTTGGAGTGAAAGACAGATCATCTCCACAGGGCCAACTTCTAGAGATGGTTTTTCTATCGTATTTCGGTGACAGGAGGAAAAAATGTTATCTTGATAGTAAAGGATTTAAATTTATTGCATAGCTGAAACTGGTTACTGAATTGAAATTATAAAGTAATGAATCATTTCCTGAAAAAAAAAGTCAGGCCATTAGTAATGCCACTGTGTGACGAACTACTTAGAGATGTCAGAAGCAAAGGGTAGGCAGTAGAGAGAGGAGGGCGGGGGCTCCTATCCGGAAAATTATACCTAAATGTAGATAGTTCGAAGGAGAAGATAAATCTACATTTAAAAGGGAAAAGAGAGTGGATCATGCTTTAGGATCAATGAGAAGGGCTGGAGAGATGGCCCAGGGTTTAATAGCAACTGTTGCTCTTCCAGAGGACTTGAGTTCAATTCCCAGCACACAAATTACAGCTCACAACCATCTGTAACCCTAGTTCCAGGAGATCCAACGCCCTTTTCTGACTTCGTTAGGCAGTGGACATGCCTGTTGGGCATGTGTGAGCAAGACGTTCATGTGTAAAATAAATAAATAAGTAAAATATATTGTGGGAGAATAGAAAATCTTCTGTTACTTCCCCCCTCAGCCCTATTTTAAGTTATTCCTTCATAGGTCCCATAAAAATCTACATTGCTAGAGATTTTCCTCACGGGGGGGGGGGCTTTTGGGAGTGGCCCAGCTCTCTGGGCATTAACACACCGGTGAGATGGCACAGCTGCAGAAACAACTTGACCCAAATCTTTGTCCAAGGCCCTCTGTCTCCGACCTGAAGGCCAGTGTGAGAGCAAATGGGAGATGCAAATTAAACTGGGGGGAGGGGGCATCACAAACTGGCTTGGGGTATCAGTTCATATTTTAAGGCCCAACTGCTCACTCTTCTTGGCTATTTTATTGATAAATCTAGATAAATAGAGTTCCCTAAATATTACCAGTACAGCAGGTTTGTTTGTGTGCCACAGGTTCGGAGGGTCAGAGGCAGTCATGGCCTGAGGAAGAGCTTACCCCTCCCCCCACTGTATGCAGAGCACTGAAGTGTCTCACCTACAGACAAATATGCTGTGTGGCACAACCTTTGGAGGGGAACACTAAGTAGCACTCACAGACTGGGCCTCGTGTTCAATGCTCCCCTGCCAAGGGCCTTCTTGAGAGTCACTCTAGGTATGCTATCCCTGGATCTGGACAAGTCTGAGAGTCTCCCGTCAAGTGCTCTTAGGTTCCCATTGAATCAGCACATGGGCAGAAACGTAGTTTATCTTTCATGGTGTAAAAAAGAAAGGAAGAGAGGGACAGGGAGGTGAGTCAGGGGGTAAAGCCTTGTAACCCCAGCTCTGGAGGGCAGGTGCAGAGACAGGAGGAGTTTCAGTGCTGAAATGACAGGATCTGGGTTCTGTACGAGAGATGTTGTCTCAAAAACTAAGGTGGAGAGTGATAGCTCAGGAACCCTGCCCATGGGCATGTTCAGATGCACCCAGTATGTGCATATATGTGTGCACATACAACACACACACACACACACACACACACACACACACACCCCTCAAAACCTAAAACAACAACAAAACAAACAAACAAAAAAATACAAGCAAAGACTCCTAACCACTTACATGTCCTGAGGGCAGCAATTCACCTATGTTTTCTCACTTGGTCCTTAAAGACACTGAGGCAGGAATCAGTATTAATTCCCCATTTTTAGAAGACCAAGCCAAGGCCCTAAAGTTGGAGCAAACTATCCAAAGCCATGCAAACGGCAAGGGGCCCAGCCAGAAAGCAAAGCCAGGTCTGCCTGAGCCTGTTCTTCCTAGGTCCGGGCCACACTGGGGACTGCAGTGTTCCGGATCGCCCCTTCCAGAGAGGCACTTCTTCTCAGATCTAACTAGATCTTGGAGACATCACAGGCCCATCCCACAAGCCACTCATTGCTAGCCCAGGAAGATGCCATCTTCCCCGGAACTCCCTAGGGCTTCTTGGTACGATCTCTGGGCCTTTGTAAGCATCAGAGTTAGCTTTCTTCTGGGCTCTAAGATTAAGCGTTATGATTTTTATAGGCTTGCTGCACAGTTCTCTATGGACACTCTGCCTCCGGATGGAAAACTAAGTGGCCCTCGGTCAGCCCAACAGACGGTATCCACAACGGAATGAGCTACATTTTGTAGAATTCAGCCTCTTAGGGGTCATGAGAAAGGATACACTGCACTGGTTAAAAGACGAGAACAGAGGAAAATCCCATGTATTAGGTCTGTAATGTGTAAATGTTGAGCAAACTCCAGCAGTCCACTGGAAATTGTCAGACTGTCTCTAAAGAAGAAACTAAAAGACATATTTCTGGGGGTGGGAGGGATTGAATGGAAATTACTCCTTAATATGGTTCTAAATTGACAGACTTACAACATTTTTTCCAAATTATGTACCCGGAGTCATGGGGGCTGCTGCTGGCACGCTCCCTATGCCAAGTCATAATTAGCAGAAAATGGAAAAATCCAAGAAAGATGAGGCCATGAAACAGGGTTCAGGGACCGAGGGCAACTGTTGATCCGTGAGAAGATCAAAGCTCGGTAAAAGCCGTTCCTGGGTTTACACAGCTGCGTGTTCCATGCAGGAGCTCTAAAGCAAACAGAACCAGGACCTGGAGGGAGCCGTCTTGTGATAGGGAGTATGTGGGTGTCAAAGAATCCCCAGGGCACCAAGTGACCCCAGGGGCTGGAGGCTGCACTGCACTGCAGAGCTGGAAAGAGAAGCTGCTGCTTTTCTCCCAAACCCAGAACTTATCCTTGTTGAGGCAAAACATTTTTTTTTTGTTTTACTAATTGGGCCTTCTGCCAGCATAATAAGGAGGGGTCATTAACCGATATACAAGAAAACTGTGGAGTTTCATAAACATGACCCAAGGAACATGTACTGGCCAGAGCTTAATAATCTGAGAATGAGAAACTGCCACTCGGGCTCGTCCGATCGAGTTGCTGTGTATGGCAAGCCGAGAGAGACCCGGAGCTCTCAAAACTCCTTTAGGTACATAAATCCCTAAACTCAATCATAACAAAGCCATATGTTACCGTGTTCGTGGGTAGGAAATGCTGCACGAGGCGTGAGCACAACAGCAGCTCCCGCAATCATTGGGATCCATTAAAAATAAAACCATCTCATAAGCCTGCGAATGTTGATTTTTATTTTATTTTATTTTATTTTTGTATTATACAACTTTCATATTTCCCCAGTGTAGGGGAGTATAATGTCTTTACATGGTTGTTCTCAATGTTTTGAACTTGATGTACATGCAATATTAGGAAATGAAAATTAGGTATATATATACGCGCGCACACACACACACACACACACACACACACACACACACACATATGAACTCTGTAGTTCATGTATTAGAAAACAATATGTTTTGCTCATTAAAGGCGCCAATATAAATGCTATAAACCATGAAATTACCTTTGAGCCCTTCCTGAAATAACCAGTTCACAAACAAATGATCCATGCAGAAAGGCAAAGGGGGAGATTACAATAAGACTAAGTCACATTTTCATTTCAGAATTGTTTTTAATATAAAAGAGCACCATTGCCACAAAACCAACATCTGGGGCAGGTACATCCAATTTGTGGAGAAAATATCAAACAATACAGACTGAGAATATAAGTTCAAAGTGGGGGCTCTGCGTGTTTTCCAAATGGGATGCAGAACTCACATTTATAACAAATTATCCCAGTAAAAGAAATTACTTTTGGTTTTCTCAGTCTCGGGCTCAAAGGCACTGGTAGCAAAGGCACTTCCCTAAACTAAGCTGGTTGGTTTACAGACTCGAGGAAATAGGACCCTAGCATAGTGGTGACCAGCGGGCACCGTGCATGGAAGGGAACTTACCCACCACTCAGCATGCTCAAGCTGAAGCTAGCAATTCCTTTCAAAGCCTTTAGTGCACTGTGTCCCAGATAAACGTCATCAACGCCATCAGAGAATCTAAGAGCGTGGAGCATTGGATCCCATTCTTGAAGTCTTGAAACGAAAGACTCTGGGATAGTATCCTGTGATATGTCTCTTAAAAGGTCCTCATGGGATGCTATTACGTGTTCTCTCTTAAGAACATGTACCATGCAGACATCAGAGTTGAGGATAACGTTGCTCTCTCCTCTGAGACCCCAATGGGGCTTGACAGGTTCTTTGACCTGCTTCTAAGGTCACTGATCCCCCACTCTCTCAATGCACAAAATACAGAGGCAAAGGCTTTGCACACATCTGCTCGGATTAAGGCATGCCATGCTTTCTGCCCTAACACATATGAAGGGCAAAACTTTCAACTATACAAGTTCAGCTAACACTGGCATCATTGAAGATAGAAGCCAAGGTCACAACGCACTCCTAAAACGTCTTCTCGGTCATAAGAGAGCAGACACAGGGCAGTTATACAACAGGAAGAGTCCAGGGACCTCTGAGCACAGCGTCCTGCAATCGGTGAGCCTTCCTGTGGGAGTCCTCAGTAGAAGTCTACATGCCTACTTTGTCCAGATCTTGTCAGCAACCCATTGATGCATTCATCCGTTCCTTGCTTTGTGTTTGCCCAGTTAGTAACTCATTCATGGAATAATAGACACTGACTTAGTTCTCTCTTCTCCCTTCTTCATTTCCATTTCTCCTTCCTCTCTTACTCTGGCACTGTGGTGGTTTGTATATGCTTGGGCCAGGGAGTAGCACTATTAGGAGGTGTGGCCTTGTTGGAGTGTGTGTGTGTCACTGTGGGTGTGGGCTTTCATATCCTTGTCCTAGCTTCCTGGAAGCTAATTTTCTCCTAGCTTCCTTCAGATGAAGAGGTAGAACTTTCAGCTCCTGCTGCACCATGTCTGCCTGGATGCTGCCATGTCCCTGCCTTCATAATAGACTGAACCTGTAAGCTAGCCCCAATTAAATGTTGTCCTTTGTAAGAATTGACTTGGTCATAGTATCTGTTCTAAGACAGGCACCCATCTTAAAACAACAAGGCTAATCACACTGCCCTCTAATAGCAGAACCGTGTTCCTCTACTGGTGAATATTATCATGTGCACTGGGTTGCTGTACTTCAACACTGTTGTATGAGGTGCATCATCTAGTGAGAGTCAGATTCACAGAGAAATCATCATAATTCACCGGGTTCAGTGTGAAATAGAACTCTTCATTAAGAAGACTAAGATGACCAAGAAACTTACGTTTCTTACATTCTCAGTGGGAAGGAGACATAGATACAATAAATCCAAGCCCTACAGAACAAGTGAGAGCCAGTGAGATTAGAAAGAGGGAAAGTTGGGACTCCAGGGATGGCTCTAGGTGAGGTGTTTGCTGTGTGCAAGCATCGGGACCTGAGTTTGATCCCCATCATTCATAGGAATAGGCTGGCACAGTTACTCACCATTGTTATCCCACACTGGAAAGGTGGACGAATGGATCCTTGGGACTCACTAGCCTCTCTAGCTAAGCTGGTTGGGCCCTGGGTTCCAAGGAAGAACCCTGTCTCAGAAAACTGGGTGGCCAAAAAACTAGAAAGATACCTGAGGTTGATGTGTAGCTTCCACACATGTACACACATATGTGGCTTCCCAAACCTATAAAAACATATACATACATCTATACATAAAACACACACACACACACACACACACACACACACACACACACACACACACAGCACCAACATTAAAAGAAAGTGGGTAAGTGGGTAAGACCCAGGCAAGGGCAAGCCATCATGAAGCATTAGGACATTGGTTCACCAACTGCAAATTTCTCTCCGGTAAGAAATACGTATCTGGGCCTCTGTGTCTCTACCTCAAGTCTGGGCTTGGCTAGAGCTGCTGAGTCAGGTTCAGCAAAGATTAAACCGGAAGGCAGTCAGGAGGTCAGTTCTCAGGGCAGTAGTGTACTTAAAGCTCTAGTTGAGTAGAGGAAGAAATGGAGAAATGGAGCTGTCCCTCCAGGAAATGAGCACCAGAGGGAAGGCTGAGGAAAATGTACAGAGAACCTATAAGAAGTGAAGTCTAGACCCAAAGGAAGGCTGTGAACTGAGTGCTGGGCAAAAAGATTTATTTATTTTCTGTATAAGAGTACACTGTCCCTGTCTTCAGACACACCAGAAGGGGGCATCGGATCCCATTACAGATGGTTGTGAGCCACCATGTGGTTCTGTCTACAACTCATGCTGTGGTTGAATTCCTACTGTGAGAGGGCGAGAAGGGGATGTTTTCATTCAACTGATATATAGAAGTAGGGATTTGGGTAGGGGTAATGACTAGATAAGTCACCAGAGTAGGGGCTGGAGAGATCGCTCAGTGGTTAAGAGCACTGACTGCTCTTCTAGATGTCTTGAGTTCAAATCCCAGCAATCACATGGTGGCTCATAACCATTTGTAATGAGATCCAATGCCCTCTCCTGGTGTCTGTGTACTCATATACATAAAATAAATAAATCTTTTTTTTAAGTCATCAGGGTAGAGTTCACATTACTGGATATTAATGAATTTATCATGAGAAGGGTTACTTCCCCACCCCTGACTATATTAGGCTATATGACACCTTGAGACCTGGGAGGACGGCCACTGTCAGATGCTGCCCCTCAGTCCTGAACTAGAGCTATGAGCCAAAGTAAGCTTTCTTTTCCTTATCCTTTACCAGGTCTGCATTACCAGGCGTAAGTAGCAACGGAGGACAGGCTGAACCAGCAAGCCCTGCAGGAGCACAGGGATGAGGTGCTGTAAGAACTGAGGAGAGCAGGCTGGAGTCCAGTAAAAATGGTTCACAATTCTCCACCAGCACGTGTGTGTGTGTGGGGGGGGGGGATATGACCTACTGCACACACACTCACCTGCTTTCTTAAAGGACACATAAGATCCACACAGCTTAAAACAACCAGGTGGGAGAACGGAGGGGTGAAGGAAAGAAGGGCTCACAGGAAACGTAGACAAGTTGTGCCGGGTTATCAGAGGAGAGGACACAGGAGAGAAGGCTATTGCTCTAGACTTCTGTACAGGTGGGACTTGGGCTCAGTTACACAGGGTGCCGGGAGGGAGAGCAAAGAGAAGAAACCCTCTATGCCCCCATCTGCACTGTTTAGCTTACTGGGAGAGAGTTGAATGTCTCCCTCCTTCACAACAGTGCTAGGAGGTGGCCAAGAGATCCCTATTGCCTAGCTGGGCTGAGCGGTGGCTGGGTGGTGAGAGTACACTTACAGAGCCACACAGGCAGATTAGAGTCAAAACGGTGAGGATGTATGTCATTAGTCAGACCCAGGAGGCTGAGAAGGGTGTCAGGTAGGTCCTGACTGGGGCATGTCCACCTAGGAGGTGATTCATCAGGTTCTGAAACTTGCCCCTGACAGAAGGCACACCTTCGGCCTAGATCACTCAATGCCAAGGAGACTTGGAATTGGGAGTCTCTAACCCATCCTTGACTACTTTACAAAGTATTTGAATGCTATGCTCCCGTAACTCTGCAGCCCTCCCCCTTCCCAATCAAGTTGGAGACATTAGAGGGTTCTAAACACCTCAAGGCAAGGCCAGCACATACCACATGGAATGTCCTGTCTTTGTGGAAAGAGCCTTATTGGCTCCATCATTTAAATCCATTTGAAAAGAGCCTTTTATTATCCTTTTCGTTTCTCTTTAAAAAAAATAAATAAAACATAATTTTTCAAATAAATTCTAATTGAAAGCATTCCAGGTCCGAAAGATAATTATTTGGACCACATAAATCCTGCATGTGGGTGGAACAGGGACTGCATGCATAGCAATAAAAAAATACTTGGATCTGTTATTTTCTTAAAATTGCTGTGTTGTTTCCATTTTTATTGAGTTCATTAAAAGACCATAAAAATCAATTCAAACGTGTTTGCAAACAGATTTCTAAATTTCATGACAGCAATCTTCAGTTGTTAGGCCACAGAGAAGATGACAGATGTCTCAATTCCTATGGCTTTTGTGTCACCATTCATTCATTCATTCATTCATTCATTTATTCTTCATTCCACATACCCCTCTTTAGGCCAAGCACAGAGGCAGAGACAATCCCCCATCCCCAGGGATGCATCATCATAGTGATGGACACAAGCTGAGGGTCACTGGTTATATCCATAGGTGGTGAACTTTGTAAAAGATGAGACAGTATCTTTCAGCCTGGAAAGACATATCTCCTGGCCTCTGCTACTACAGGCTGCAAGCAGCTAGCTAAGAAACAAGGAAATAAACAATGGAGCTGTGTTCCAAACAAACTTTCCTTCAAGACAATCGAACTTGAGATTCCCATGTATTTCATGTGACATGAAATGGTTTTCTGATTTGAATTTTTTTTCAAATATTGAAAATATGAATTAAAAAAAAAACAGGGCTTGGGATATAAGTTAGTAAAGTGCTTGCCTATCCTATGATCTTAGGTTGGATCTTCAGTAGTGTGTTAACCAGCATGGGTGAACATCTGTAACGCCAGCAGTAGGGAGATAGAGGCAGGAGAATCAAGAGTTCAAGGCCATCTGCGGCTATACAGGATGTTCCGAGGCCAGCCTAGACACTCATTTCAAAAAAACAAAACAAAACAAAAAAAAAACACAACTGGAAATCCATCCTCATCTTACAGGTCAATTAAAACTAAATTTAAAATTTAAAAAGAAAGTTCCCAGAGCCTAATTTAGGTTGTTATACAGGGGGAAAGGTACTGTCTCCTGGCTGATCAGTAAGTATCCAGACAGGACAATGTTGGAATTATGAACCTAAGGCTTCTTCACAACCCAGGTGGCATTGCTTTTGAGGTGAAATGTGGAGGACTTCCTCCCTTAGCTACTGGCATTCAGACCTCAGCTCATTCCCCTGCCCATTTCTTTGGTGACTATCCCTAGAAACTCACTTCTGCCTTGGCAAACAAATGAACAAAAGACCAGTTGTATAGCTTTGATGAAAAGATAAACCAATGCTTTCTGAAAAGCCAAAGAAGGCAGTTTTCAGGGTCACCTTCTAAAACTCTCCAGGTAGCCATCTCAGGTGGGAATGAACAGAAATCCCTCATTAGTTCCAGGTCCCTTATCCTGACTCCACTGCTCATCAACAGCCACCAGCCATCTCTGTTATGAGGAGAGAAACACAACTTGACCCATGGGAAGGGCCTTCAGTGGGCAACGGTTCAAGCACAGGAAGGTTCTTCTACAGTCACAGAGCATGCTCAGCCAATTAACTGCAAATAGGCTGTTTATCTGAGAAAGGCCAACACCGTGAAGTATGGTGAAGATAACAGTGGGCTCAGGCCCTTAGAGAAGGATACACACAGAATGAAAACAGGGATCGGGAGTAAAGCTGAGGTGAATACTTCATAGGGTATTTCTGATTAAATATGCTATCTTAGCACTCTAAATATTTGCCTGATGAATTAAGATTGAGTTCCTAGCAAGTTGACAAATATCAACTGGATGAGAGAGAGAGAGAGAGAGAGAGAGAGAGAGAGAGAGAGACAGAGAGAGACAGAGAGAGACAGAGAGAGACAGAGAGAGACAGAGAGAGACAGAGAGACAGGGAGAGACAGAGACAAACAAAGAGAGGGAAGGAGAGACAGAGAGACAGACACATACATATACAGAAAGAGAGAGAGAGAGACACAGAGAGAGAGAGACAGAGAAACAGAGAGGGAGAGAGGGAGAGAGGCAGAGAGAGACAAACAGAAACAGACAGAGACAGAAAGAAACAGAGAGAAAGCGAGGGGCGGGGAGGGAGAGAGATACACAGAGACAGATAGACAGAGAGAGGGAGAGACAGGGACAGACAGAGACAGACAAACAGAGAGGAAAGGAGAAAGAGAGACAAAGACAGACAGATAGACACACAGAGAGAGAGAGACAGAGACAGAGACAGGCAGAGACAGAGAGAGTCACAGAGAGAGATAGAGAAAGACAGAGAGGGAGAGAGGCAGAGACAGACAGACAGAAACAGAGAGACAGAGACAAAAAGACAGAGAGATACACAGAGACAGATAAGGAGAGAGGGAGAGACAGGGACAGACAAAGATAGACAAACAGAGAGGGAAGGAGAGAGAGACAAAGAAAGACAAACAGAGAGAGAGAGAGAGAGGGAGGGAGAGAGAGAGAGAGATGGGGGAGGGAGTGAGGGAGGGAGTGGGAGAGGGAGAGGGCCAGAGACAGAAAGACAGAGAGAGAGAGAGACATACAGAGACAGACAGACAGACAGACAGACAGAGAGAGATGAGACAGACAGACAGAGAGGGAGAGAGGCAGAGAGAGACAGACAAAAGCAGAGAGACAGAGATGAGACAGACAGACACAGACAGACAGAGAGGGAGAGAGGCAGAGAGAGACAGACAAAAGCAGAGAGACAGAGAGACAGACAGAAACTATGACTATCTGGTTCCTCTCACCTAGCCTAATCCCTACTTGGAAGCTGACAGACTAGTAATGTTTGTCAGCCCTTTGGAAGCTTCTCGGTGGTTTAGAAACTTCTCTGTGTTCCTTCTATCTCTAAGTGTCTTTAAGAGTTTGGGGAAAATTAAACTTTGCTTTAGCGACTGAATAGCATACCGATTCACATAACTTCCCCCATCTAAAGAATTAAAAGGGAAAAACCTCATCATATGATTTCTATGTATACAATTTGTGCTGCTTACAGGCACGTTTTGAAAAGTGCTCCCTGAATAATTAACCTCCTCCTTTTACCATACTTCCTATATTACAGAAGTCATTTTCCCACCCAGAATCAATAAGTCTTCCCTCGTGTCAGTCATTTTTCTCCATTTAACGGGATGGACTAGAGTCCGACACGGCAAGTTACATTACCTTTGAATTATGTGCGCAATTTAAAATTCAAAGTACTGCGCTAAGGAGCTTTTTAGACTGACCACTCTGCACGCTCTTCATAAATATGGCCCCTCAGACCCTTCTGACAGATTTACCGAACAACAGAAGTTAGAGCAGGCTTGGATGAGCAGCCTACAGTAGAGCTTCCTGGGTCACACTGCAGAGGGAACAACTGTCTCTCAGAGGCAGCGCAGAGCAGGCTGGCATCCATCACTCACCAGGAAACGAAGCCGCATTTCTAGATTAATGAGAAAGCCATTCTAGAGCGCCTGGGCTTTAATTACAAATAAACACGTGGGCAGATATCGACGTGTCTGCTTCGTGAGTATGCGGGCTCCGCAAGGCCAATCGGCCTTTGTTTGGTCAAATCTGGGACCTTTGAGAAAACTTCAGGTGTAGATAGACACCCAAGAGGAGCGTGCAGGAGAGATCCTTCAGGTAGTACGACACACACAAGGGGAGAGAATGAGGAGAAATGAAAATGTATAAGTGGGCCAGTGAGGCAGCTCCCTGTTACGAATTTAATAAAGCGATGTTTATGACCTTGCACTGAATCTGTGAGCTGATGTCCTGGGGATTATAAATGAAACACAGCTGACCTCATTCTTCGGGGAAAGAAAAATAAAGTGACGATTGGAAATGTCACCGAGTTTTCTCAAAACCGAGATGGGGTGACTCACACTCTGGCTGGTACAGTTAAAACAAAACAAAACAAAACAAACCACCCGCCAAGTAGAAATCATCTCTGTATACAACCTGTAATATTTTACTCAGGGCTTGGGTGAAAATATCATATGATTCTAACGGGCATAAGAGAGAGATTGTATGAGGATGCGCTCTCAAGTGTGTTAGTAAGAAAACAGCCACATGGGCTTCATTTCAGAACTCCAACCTGCGTATCAGTGTCTGGGCCTCCTTCCCCTGACCTTTGCTCAGGAAGTAACTCGTTTCTTTGGGAAAGCATTCCCACAACCCTCCAGAGGAAGGTTTCTCAGATTCTGCATATAAGTCACTACTCTGTCCCTTCCCTCTGCCCCACTGTCCACTCACTCGCCCTTCTTTTTCTTCCTTCTCCTCAGTAGTAATTCATTGAAATAAATTTGTGGTTCCCTGCTGTGAAAGCCTCTTTCCTGTTTCCCTTGACTAAACCACTTTAGGGCGTGCCTTCTTGGGTCCTCCAAAGCCTAGTTTCTTTTTGCCGAGGGTTTTTTTTTTTTTTTTTTTTTTTTTGCCAAGTTAGCTTCTCTCTCTCTCTCTCTCTCTCTCTCTCTCTCTCTCTCTCTCTCTCCTCTCTCTCTCTCTCTCTCTCTCTCTCTCTCTCATACACACACACACACACACACACACACACACATACACACACACCCCGGGAACACACCCAAGTACCAAGAAAAAGCATTAACTCTCATGCATTCACTTTTAACAATGAGCACATTCCGAGGCTAGGAAGAAACCTTGTAGCAAAAGTTCTGCTGCTGGGCGGCACAGCTTTCCCTTCCACTCCCACTCAGCTGCAGCCTGGCCCTGACTCTCCCTGCCAGCTTGCAGGCAAGCCTTGTCTCCCTTTCGGATTTGTGAGAAAAAGCAGAACCTTCCTGCTGGCCATGACTTCGGCATGGCAACACTGTACAATCTCAAGTAGTACAGAGGACCTCCTTCCCTCTTCCCTCTCCCAAGGACAGTTTTCTTTTTGCTCCTCCAATTCCTGATTTGATCATTATTTCCCTGAATTTGTCTGGATTTTACCCCCAATTTGGAGAATGTAGCAGCCCTCGCCTACCTGACAAATACTTAACTATAAATGAGTCTGATACGTCATGATTCCAATGGTCAGTTCATACAGAAGGGGGAGCATATAAATGAGTGCTATTCTCCGGATTAGCTTGTTCTAAAGAGATCACTGGTAGAAAACTTGAACTTGACACAAAGGGAAGTGTTGCATTTATACTGGGCCCCTTTAGAACATAAAGGGGCAAAACCCACCACACAGCAGGTAGAGCCCAAATCTAACAAAAGATGGGTACCGAGCACATAGCTTGCCTTGCTCATTCCACACAAACTGCATTAAAACCAAAGTCACAACCATGACCGCAACAAAGCCAGAAGAACCACCTACATCAAACCAGGACATCATTTCCGACACTTATAAAGCACGACTGTCACCAAAGCCTCTGTAGTATCTGTCCCAGGCCTGGTAATGAATTTCCTATATGTACCTGCTGTTGTAGGGAGAAAAAAGTAAACTCATAAATAATTCAACACGCTGTCTCCTGCCAACCGATCATATATTGTCCATGTTTCGCCTGCCATATTAAATAAAAATTAAGAACGGTTTACTCTTTTCATTAAAAAAAAAAACAGGTAATTAGAGGTGACCACGCAAACTATATAGGATAGGGAAGAAAGTAATATCTCTATATAATATGTACCATATTATTTATGTCAAATTGCAGAGTGAAAATAGTCACTAAGAATAGCTGTATCAATGGGGAAAATTAGTTAAACCTTAAGGGAAACGATTATTGTAAATATTTCCAAAACTGCTTTATTGTGGGTGGTATATTGAAAAGGGTTCAGACTTAGGGAAGCAGGCTGCCTCGATGCCTTCCTGCTGGCATATTAAAACCAACCAGCACTACAACACTTCTTTTCATTCTTTTGTAGGTAAATGTGACTCCACTGCCCTTAGCTGCTTTTTTGAAAAAATTAAAGAACAGATCCAACCCACAGTCCAATAGAATTATATATATATAAATTATCAAAAGAAGCCTGCTTGTTTGAAAGTCTGACTCAGCAAGTCAAAAGCTGGTGCCGTGAGGGCTTTTGAGTGGCACTGTCCTCGTCCCTGTGACTGCCTGGGTACCCTGACAGGCCATGGGAAGAGAGAGCACCTTCAGATCCTTAAATTACTACTGATACGAAATGGAGACCAGCCATCTGAGTGAAGCTTCGAAAGAGACCTGCGGGGAACCAGCAGACTGCTACTGTGTCCAACGGCAACAGAGCTGTGCCTGTGAACTGTCTCTCTCAACTATGGATGGAAGAAGTTACAATGCTTTGTGGAGGCAGAAGACAGAAACTTCTGCTTGACCTCACAGACGCAGAAACAGGCTGACACCTGGACAAGAGCCTCCAAACTCTGACACTGGCAGGGACTTCAGGCTCAGCAGTGAGAGCTTAACCAGGGAAAGACACCCGGGACAGCAGCACTCTGGAGGCTGAAGCAGGAGGACTGCTGGGAGTTCATGTCAGCAGGGGCTGCATAGTAAGATACCCTTTCAAGGAGCAAAGGAAAAACCTTGAAGAGAGAAAACATTAACGACTCCAGCATAAAAGTCTGCTGCACCAAGTCTCACTCACCGCCGTGGAGACATGTTTGATTTTACTTAAAGAGACCCCAGCTGGTCCCACAGGCTTTTAAAATTACATGCTTTTGTTTTCTTTTTCTTTTTCTTCTTCTTTCTCTTCCTCCTCCTCCTCTTCCTCTTCCTCCTTCCTCTTTTTTTTTTTTTTTGAATGGATGCCAAAGTCAGGATAACCACATCCTGTCCTATTCCATTATCAAAGGATTGATTCTAGTTCTCTCTCAGGGGAAAAGGCAGAGCACAGCCCCCATATGGGAGTGAAGGAGTTCAGGAACCTGGTAGTGACATGGACCAGAGAGATACGCGGCCGCCTGAGTTTCCAACACACTAAGAGTAAATACAGAAGAACAGAAGCGCTTGTGAAAGTGCCACACTTTCGGGCAGCAGACTGCAGGCACATTCATTCGGCAGGCACATCGGCTTTCCTTTGATAGCTACCTGATAATAACAGGATGGTCTCATTGGCACAGTTGCTCCCTGGTCTATTTTTATTTATTTATTTTTTATTATCTTCTGTTGTTTGCTTTTGGTTTTCAAAGTCCGCGCAAATACGCTGCTTATAAATCATGCTGGAAATGCATGCATTATTTCATTTGGGGGGAAGAATCAAGTTCTAGAAGGCAATGTTCACATTTTACTTAATTACCAAACAAAGACATAATGGACTATTTTTCTGTATTCACAAGAGACAGAAGGACTGTCATTTTGATTGCCTGTTAAGGTTTCGGTGAATCACAACGTTATTAAGCTTTTAAATCAGAGGATCGGTTCCTTCCGCTAAGTCTAACAATACTAGAAAGTAAGAAGTGGGGGGAGAACACCTCATCTGGGGCCGTAATATTTGCTGAAAAAAATCCACTTCAAAACATTAATCAAATTTTTCGCCTACTGGGCAACCATATGGCAGAGCAGCATGTGAATCTCACAAACTTGCTGATCTCCTGTAACCGGGTGCAATTAATTACGCTGGCTGCATCCATCTCTTGGATTTTCGCCTTGTGAAAAAAAAAAGTATTTATTGTAACAGCTTTTACAAAACAAGGGAATGAAAATCTCAATTGATTAATGAGAGGAATGGAAATATTTCCGTTAGCAGATTTTTTTTAAAAAAAATACGAATAAGGATTAATACTGTGGATAGAGAGGAACCCACATCAAGCTTACCGTGAGGTGGTTTTTTTTTTCTTTTTTTTTGGAACCCCCCTCCCCAAAGGGTAGCAGAAGAGTGTGCTGAGAAGGTACTCGGCTCTCTGACATGCATAATTCACTAGCAGGCTTCGGATCGCAAGTAATAAAGGCTTAAACTGGTGAAGTAATAAAGAGGTTGGCTTTACAAGATACTGTCCTGGGAGACAGAAAAGCTTGTTCTTTGATTTGAAAACACAGATATTAAAGACTCAGTGGGTGAGGAACAGGACAGCCCTGACAAAGAAGGCAGCGGGATGAGCTCTTAGAGTAAGCAGTGTACTCCGTCCTTAGCTATTTAGGCCTGGAGACGGCTGCACATATGGACTGATTATGGTTTTAAGGCTGCTCCATAAAAACAGGTGTCCTGGAGTGTGCTGGTACTGTCCTCACCTACGATGCAAGGTGGAAACGCAGCTTGAATGTAACCCTTTCCCTGTGGCATTTAGACTATGAACTCACAGTCGGATCCACTTCAAAGAGTGACCGTTAATATGCACTGAGGTCACAGTCCTTCCCTCCTGGAAGACTGATGGGCCCCAGGCTGGAGGTCTCTAGGAAAGCAGGAGCAGTGGTCCTTTGTCTCCTTCCAAGCCTGCTCCCTTTCTGCAGAACGCCCAACCAGGGTGGACATTTGTGACCTTGTCTTCCCAGCATTCTTTGCCCGGGAGGATCAATTCCACATTCTTTAAAGAGTTAGCACAGGAGGCTGGGTTTAACATTCCAATGCACGCTACTGAGAAAATAACCCGAATACTAATTTTAACAGAATTATACATATTTGTAAGATTGAGGGCTGTATCACATTTACAACCAATGAAGAAAAAGCATCACTGCAAAGCTTAGTAAATCAGGTTACAGACTCTTTTCTCTACAGTGACTCCCACATTCAAACGCATCCCAGGAAATCACGTGAAGGGCTTGTCTCTTACTACAAATGTGAGTGTTCGAGTACATGCGGGGACACTTGTGTACTCATGGGTAGGGAGGTAAGGAACAATCCCCAGCATCCTCCTCAGGAATCCCATCTGCCTCTGTTAATATAGGCCAGGAGCTCACTAGATTCCCTGAGCAGGGAGCCCAAGGGACTCTTCTTTTCCATCCCTCCAGCTCTTGAATTACAAACACATGCCATCTCTTCTCCCAGAACATTTTCTGTGAGTCCTAGGGATCAAACTCATGTTTTAACGCTTGCACGGCAAACATCTGACCTTCTGATCCATCTCTCCAGCACCTGCGAATGACTTTTGATAAGACTTTATTATTATTTTATTAATGGATTCATGGTAGATATGTGGCCAATATGAATTTTTTTTTTTTGCTAGTCTTTGTGTTGATTGCCGGTTGCTTGGTTGAGAGATGAAATCTCGAATCACCTAAACTCTCCAGGCAGAACAGATAACACGTTGGAGAACATGACTTAGCAAGCAGTATTTAAAATCACAGTATTTCATTCGAGCAACTCATCCCATACATGATGTATGTTTATGTTGCCACAGGTGCTTGGAAATACTGTCACGGAGGAAAAAGAATAATGGTGAACATTAAGGTAGGAGGTGTATCCAAGTGGCTAAAGGAAGTAAAAGCCAATGTCTAAGGCACATAGAAGATGGCTTTCCAAAAAGTCACTGAGCTAGAGGAATGGCACACTAACCAGTGTGCCTGCTGCACAAGTGTGAAGACCTGAGCCTGTACCCGGCACAGAAGCCGTGGGAGGTGGCACACATCTACAATCCCAACATGGGAACAGGAGCATCCTGGAGCCTGATGGCCAGCTAGTATAGCCACAGAGATGAGTTCCAGGTCGTGAGGGTTCCGGTAGATAGATAGATAGATAGATAGATAGATAGATAGATAGATAGATAGATAGATAGGAAAATAGGGTGGAGAAAGATTAAGAAAGACACTTGCTGTCAACCTGTAGCCTCTTTATGTATGTATGTATGTATGTATGTATGTGTGCCACATAAGCACATTTGATTAAACATGCACAACACACACACACACACACACACACACACACACACACACATAACAAAGTGAAAATCTTACTATAATCCTTTAACAATGAGTCGCTTTATAATCAAAGAAGATGCTGTCCTTAAAAAAAACACCGACCGTGGAAATGTGTAAGAAAGTTACCATGAAAAAAGTCCTTGGCTTCTAAAAGCAAGGAATAAATAAAATAATCCAAGGGAAGTGGGTCAGCTGACCCCATGAACCCGTGACCCTAGAATATACACCTCTACTCACGCAGCACCCCTCCGGTGATCCCCGGGCTCCTCCCACACACAAGGGTTATTGGCTTAAAAGTTTAAAGAGCTAACAAAATGTTTTAACGAGATACAAATCTCAGAGATCATTAATCAATATGCTCAATGTTATTTGTGATAATTCATCATGACGTGATATTAATGGGTTACTGTACCCTTCAGAGGTGAGATTAATGCAAATGAGCCGCCACAATTAACTTTACTGCTCCCAACTCACAGGAATGGACAGATGATTATAAATGACAACTATATGTCAATTACAATATCCAATAAAGTGAGGCTTGGAGAACAATCTATCTCCTTTTATTGCACTTCCTTGACGTGGCTGCATTCAGTTCAACCCACTGTTGTCTCTGCGAAACCATTGTTTGGGGAGGGCAAGGGGGCTTTTCTTTTCCACTCTTTCAGTATCATAAAAAAAGTGCTTCCAAAATGTCCAGGTAACTGCATTTTTCTAGGGGAGGAGCGCCACAGGAGACCGGGAATAAATGCCGTAACTGTCCTGTGTGTTTTAAAGAAAATGGTATCCATTTTGAAACCGTAGCAGCCAGGCCAGCAAGGAAACCACCTACCCAGCTGTGTATAATATATTTACTCAATTACAACAGGAAGATGTTAGCCCAGCATCCCGGATAGCCCTGCGTTGCACTAAACAAAAACTTAACTTGAGGATCACCGCGGGAGGAAACAGGTCAGAGTGCAGAGAGGGAGACTGAGGAGGCCAGAGACAGGAGGAAGCACCCGATGTCAGCTTGCACACCCGTGCTGGGGTGCAGGGGGGTCCTGTGGAATGCCTAGGTGCAGGACCTGACTACAGAGCGTTTTCATGGATGCTTTGTTCCTCTCTGCATGGAGGGGTTGCTTGACAGAAGCTTTTGGGTAAAGGTGAGCACGCTGCAGTATCACCCTTTCTCTGAGCAGAGTTACCCAGCCCAGTAGCTGCCAGCCATTAATAAATTATGAATACCTGCTTCTCCCTGCCACCTCCCCCTAACCCCCAGGGACTTCTCCCATCTAGCCCCCTTCCCTGGCACATGCTCACCAATCACAGAGTGCCATCAGCCAAGCCTTGTCTCAGGCAGAGCTGACCGGGCAGCATCACTGGCTCTCCAGGAGCTCTTGTTGTAGTCAGACTGAAGCTAACCTTCAGTGGAAGCTACATTCTTGTTAGGAATTCTCCTGCTCTTTCTCTGTGGCCTCTCCGTGTTCCCTTTAGGAATGCAATTCCACCCAGAACACACAGGAGCAGCCTGGACTTCCTTTTCTAGGAACAAGAACTTAGAGCATGTATCGAAAGCGTGCTAACATGAAATAGCTTCCTGTAGTGTGACTTAGAATGCGGCCCTTTTCAGGATCCATCAAGCTGCTGACAATCGCATTGGGATTTCCTTCTCTCCTCAGAGACACCTCAGAAGCAGAGCAGGGTGTGCTGCAGGGAGAACACTGTGGATGGGGGAAGCCACAGGTTTGTCTGTCAGAGACCTTTCCTGAGGTGCGTGGTGATGCCAACAAAGATGTTGCTGTTCCGGGAGGGAACAGAGACTCCCAGCTCTATATACAAAGAGGACATTAACACCAGCCTACATATGGAATGCTATTATCTGGGTCGTAGCTCGTGATTCAGGGGAGGTCTCTGCCCAATAAAAAAGGCCAAGCATGGTTCTCCCTGAGCCTTTTATACCAGGAACCATTAGCTCACTGTTACAAGGGCTGCTGTCTCAGTCACCTTCCATTACTGTGACAAATAAGAAAGCAAGTAATGCGAGCGAAAAAGGATTTATTTTGGCTCACGGTTTCAGAGGTCTTCGTCCAAGGCTGGGAGACTCTGTTGATTCTGAACCTGTGTGTGGTTTGGCAGGAAGCATGTGATAGAACAAAGTGGCTCCTTTCATGGTGAAACGATCAGGGGGTGGGGCACCAGAGGAGGCCAGCTATCAGACAGAACGTTCAAGCAGTATGCAAGTGCAGCCTACTTTCACCAAGCAGGCCTTACCTGCTGACAAAACATTGATGAGGTTAGCATTTCATGGTCCAGTCATCTCCCAATGACATGGGGGGACCATGCAGCATGTGACTTTCAGGCAGCTATGTCATAGCAAACATTAGCAGTTGCTAAGCTGGGAAAGGTCTGATGTCAGTAGCCAACCTGGATTTCCACTAAAAGACCATTCTTTTGGGCATGTACCTGCTGTCCCAACTACTCAGGAGGCTGAAGCAGGAGTTCAAGGCCAGCCTGAGGAATTTAGTAAGACCCTGAATCAAAACGAATAACTAAGGGTTGGAGATGTAGCTCAAAGGTAAGAACACTCGTTTAGCATCTGTGAAGGTCTAGGTTCAGTAAGAGAGGGTCTGACACAGTACTGGTGATAGATAACACCTCAGCCAACCGTGGGACAGTGCAACCTACCTGTTCTTGTACAGACCTTGCGTGAAAACAATTGTTTTAACAGTTGAGAGACAAAGAAGCTACTTTGTGACACATAAGAAGTTGTATGAAACTTGAATTCCAGCATCTGTAAATGAAGTTTTCCTGGGCATGGCCACACTGGATCGGTACCTACTGATAAGGCTGTTCATGCAGTGCTAAGAGCAAAAGGAAGGCGTCGCCACGGCCTGCACATGGCCCAGAGCCAAATGTATCTGTGATCTGTCTTATCCCTGCACCCCACTCTGCAGGTCGGGCACTGAAAGTCACCCTGCTGACTTACATCCTTTGAATTTAGACCTTCCATGTACATGAACAAAAGTCACTCTCCTTTTTCCCTCCACCCCACAGTGGATCAGGACCCAACAGGTCAGAACACTGTGTCCAGATGGACTGATGGATGGCTTCTCTCACTTGCTCCTGTAAAGCAGTTGCATTCTGGCTGAATGCCGCGGTGGGTAAGTTGATCTTAAAATAGGTGAGGCACACAGTGGCTATCACTCCAGCTACAAGGCTGGGTTTTCTTCAGTGCTTTGGAATGAATGTGTCCTTATGCCTTCTAGGCTGCTGTGCTCCCACTGAGCCACACTGCCAGGGCTGAATTTTGGGGGAAGGGGGCTCACTTCATAGCCTCTGAGCCCTTCTATGGGGAGGATCATATCTTGACTAGGTTAATTGATGTGGGAAGACTCATCTAAACCATGAGCAGGGAATTCTGGGTTATAGGGCTGGCATCCATTAATCCCTCTGCTCCCTGGCTATAGGCACCATGTGATCAATTTCTTCTCTCTCTCTGGCTGCCTTAACCTCCCCTGTGGTGACAGACTGTACCCCTGAACCGTGAGCTTCTCCGAAGCCTTACTCTTCTGAATTGTTTCAGTCAGAGGATTTTTATCACAACCACAGAAAAGAAACGGGCACACTTGGAATCACTTGGAATGCCATAACGCATGGCCTTGTATATATGCTGTAGGCACTCTACCACTGAATGACATTTCCAGCTCTTCCCAGCTCTCCATTCCAAATTTTAGACACATCTCCATCCCACCGTGGCAGCCGATACTATCGGTTTAGGGCTCTCAATGGAAGATAAAGTAAATTTAATATGGGGGAGAGGATCTTTATATTCTCAGCCTGAGAGAAACTCATAGCACTGCCACACTGTCCCCAGCCTTGGGGGGAGAGTCTGCCTCGATGAGCTGGAATAGACCAGAACATTCCGGTCATGGTTCAGGAAATTCTGCAGCCTGGTGAGAGGCCAGTGTTCCTCTGATGACTTCTGCAGAGGATGGGGAAGAGAGGCAATGATTTCTGTTTCCCATCCCCATGCCTCTTTCACCACTTGGGTCCGGAGACAGAAGCGGCAGCCCTGACCAGAGCAGAGTCACCCTGATCTCCTGGACACATCAGCCGGGTATGCTTGGGAAGGTTAGACGGGAGAGCCAAGCTACTCTATTTCATCAACACTTCGAGGGGATCCGGCTTTTAGTTTGACAATACTAAGGCGGCTGATGCTCCTTCTGATAAGGGGGCGAATAAGTTGGATCTGAATGGTTCTGTTGTGTCTTCCTGGCAGGGGTGGGAAACAGCAAGGCTGTGAGGATAAATCAGAGCCGGCAGCATAGGCACTTCCGCACAGGAGCGGACTCTGTCTTTTTGGAAATGCCGAGGTGCAAACGCGCCTCAGTGACGCTTGCAAAGGGAAGAAATTGAAATTGATTTCTCCGGGTAATAATTAACCTCAGAAAATAACTATCAGAGGTTGCTTATTAATTATTTTTGGTAATATACTTTGGGGATATTTCTTCTTTTCGTGAAAGATAGAGACAAAAGCAGACACATTTTATGATCATATAAAATGTTATTAGATTCATATTTTATTGAAGAGTGAAACTCACTTAATTTGCAAAACGTTCAATAGGAGGAGCGAGTATCTCCCCAACCGCCATCTCGTACCGCTTTTTTAGGGCTCCTAAATAGCGCTTTTTGAAACCACATGGTCTTTCTTGTCTTTTTCACACATAACTGTCTCGAGCTTTTAATATACTGTTGCTATTTCAGTCTCCCATGGTTTTTGTACTTACTCAAAAAAGGATGTATTTCTCATCTGAATAACAGTGCACAGTGCACCTGAGGACGTGCTCACCTTTCTTTTCTTTCTTTCTTTCTTTCTTTCTTTCTTTCTTTCTTTCTTTCTTTCTTTTTTGGAAGAATAAAAAAAAACTATTGCCTCCAAGAAACGTGCTACTACGCCACGTAACACACCTAGAACGGAAGATTCTACAGAGATAGACTAGTAGTTTACAGTCCTCACACCGTGATCTGACAACATCGCATGCACGCACGCGCACACACGCACCTGCACAGAGGTATTTGTACACACACACACACACACACGCACACACACACACACACACACACACATTTCCTAAAAACATCTTTATCATAACTATAGCTAACTGGAGCTCAAGTTCAGTCCCTCAGGAAAGATTTCTCCGAGTTTCTCAGTGGCTGTCACTGAAGTAAAACTCCAAGCACGAACAGATCAGGCACTGCTCCACAAAGACTAAACGAGAGATAAGATTATTCAGGGTGTTTTATTTTTCCCCATCCCTTTAGTGGCTGGAAATCCTTCTCCCCTTGACACAGAATTTCCCTGTGCAATTCATACTGTACAAAAATTTTATTCTGCATCAATTTACTTTTTCTCTGGGCCATTTACCCTGTGAAAAATCCTGTACACAATTGTATCCCATTTTCCTGGAGGGCAGCATTTTGTTTTCTTTAAGAGACTAACACACACACACACACACACACACACACACACACACACAAATGGGAGTGCAAAAAGCTGTAAGAACATCGTGAGGCTGTTTCTTGAAGCATTCAAAATATAAGTTTTCGCTAATTAATTAACAAATTCAAGCTGGTTAAATAAAACCCCCTTCCAACACCTCCTATTTAATTGCAGTTTGGCACCAACAAATATATATCAAAATTATAGTATTTCCCCTGACAGGAAGCTCCTTCTTCGCGCGTGCTGTTATGACTCTCTGCAGAGCAAGCCAGAATTGCTGACAACCTTGAACAGCACTACAATATTACTATACTTGGCAGAGAAGTACCCTTGCGGCAAGAGAGAAGCTGTAATTTTGACTGTCACTTCACATTGCACTGGATATTATTTCACTATGTACACACGCACACACTCACAAACTCTTAATAGACTACAGTTTCGCACTGCCTGCCTTTCCAATATAAATGGCAATATAATACGGGGGAACCGCCAATGGGATCCTGGCAAGAAACAAATGTTTTGCATTATGGAGAGCACCGCCGGAGGATGCTTTCTAAGGGCTCTCGTTCCTTTGCCCCTCACTTGCACTTCAAAGACCCTAGCGTCAATCTCATGAGCTTTGGTGACTGCGAACAACTGTCCTTTGGTCATCTCCAGGAGAGCAAAGTTATTCCCAACAAAGTCTCTCCTTGAAAATTCCCGGGATGGGTGAGGAAGGCAGTGGCGATAATCTGGATGCTCTTGGGATCTGACGCCTGACATAGGATTCTTCCAGATTTTGAAAGGCACCTTCCCCACGCCCACCTCCATGCACTTCATTTGCTTTCTTTTCACAGAGGGGATTTGGTTCATCTTTGCTGACCACTTGCTACAGCATGGCCTCATTGAGGAGACATAGCAAGGCCCCACGAATCCCGCCAAACCCACATGCTGTCCCTGCCAGGGAGCAGAGCCTGTCTTTGCAGAGAGCTGTTCGAAGCATATGCTTCCTTCTGCCTGAGCTCACACAGAAGCAGATTGAGCCAGATTCCCTGCTGGCTATTCTCCCTGCAGCCTGGATTTACAAGATGGTGCATTAATGGCCCCTGCATTTGTCCCAGGCAAGGAGTTCTGTGCTGTCCTTAGGAGCTTTGAATTAGGGACTCCTGGGTTTTCAGGCTATGGGTTGGGGGATGAATCCATGAGCAGATAAAGTCAAAAGTTGACCCAGAAGAGTGTCAGAAGAGGCTGGCGAGAAAGCAGAGACCTTAAGGAGGTCTCTTAAGTAGTCTCTCGGAAAACCAGAAAATCAAAACTAAGAAAGGATGAGATTGGAGCTCTTGTCTCCACATAATCCCCACCATCTTAAAAAACAAACAAACAAACAAAAAAAAAAAACCACTTCTTTAAAATTACAGCCCCACAAGAGGCTATCAAGGTTTAAACTTTTTTTTTTTACTGAACCCAAGAAACTGTCTCTCTGTCCTCTGCTAGGAGACTCTTCCCAGAACTTCACCCTGCCTGCTGACCACACCAAATTTAACAAGGCTCACAAATGAACTAGAGTAAGTTTCCCACAGTGACACATTAATAATAAGTTCCTTATCCCGTCTATCCCAAGCCATGAATATGTAATGTTAGGAAATGAGTCCTTTTTCACACACAACAGAACCTCAGACGTGAATAAATAAAAACTATCCATCACGAGCCTGTGAAAAATTAATGAGGTTCAGAGACGTGAGGAAAAATGGGGACCGAGGAGAGATGGCCCAGTTCGTAAAAGCATCCCTTAACTTTTAGATGGTAAATATCCTCGCCCCCGCCCCTCGCCCAGCTGCCAGGTGAGGGTGGGAAACAGCAGGCTGTGTCTCCACTGTGCTGACGTGCGCTGCCCACCTTAAAGTGGTAGTGCCAAGGGGGCACAGAGAGATCACTGCTTCAAGGGCTTACAGCCAAGAGTTAATGTGGCGCCAACCCGGACACCAGATCAGGAGATGGCTTAGTTATGATTTAGAATTCATAACCAGTTGAAGACGTGCTCAGTCGTGACGAGGAAACGGGGAGGAGCAAGGCAACTTTGGAGATGAAACTTTAGATGGTGGGAACTCCTCCTCTCGCCCCTTCTCCTTCCTGTGGCCACGAGGCACAGGGCAGGATTACCCATGAGTCTTCTGCTATAATTAGTAACGTGATCAATACCACTTGCTGGGTGCCTTCTCTCTGCCCAGATGTCCTGAGTGCTTTGTCCAAGTAAATGCCAGTTCTCTTGCCCACTTCGTTCCCTTTGAAACTGAGGTGGTACGGGGATATCAGAGACATCCCCCAGTCTAAGAACCAGAAGAGGAAGGCTAACTAACCCGGATCCCTGTGCCAACTATAGCTGTATGTGTCAGGGAGGATTGAGATTCAGCCGGGAGTGGGTCAGGGGTAAGACAGTAAGGATAGGTGGGTGTGGGCAGACCTGGGGCTGACACTGTAGGGAAATCTGGAGCTGCTGTTGAGAAGTTGGGGAGGGGTGATGTGATAAAAATATCAAACATGGCAGGGGAAGGGGGCAGCAAGAAACTGAATCTGAGTTGTTTTAAATGTTTTTGCCAATAAGAAGAGGAAGAAAAAGAGCAGAGTTAGAGGATACAAAATATGAAGGGTTGTTACAGCACAACTGCAGGACAGACTGAGCCAGGGTTCAGATCTTACACCATTACACTGCTTGGCCCCTTGATGCTAGAGACTCTTAAGAGCAAAAGGAAGGTCTGGGAGACACTTTTGTAGCACCTGCCTCCAGAAGGTCATGTCACAGGGCTTGTTGAACTAGGCTGATTCACACTGAGACTTGGTGCCTATACCAAACCAGGGGAACCAATAAAACTGAAGATGGGGGGTGGGGGGTCCTGGTACCTGATCAGAGCTGCACTTAACCCTACAGGTGGCAGGGACTAAGAGCACTTCCCTGAGCCTCAATGGGCTGCCTGTGCTTTACTGGGCAAGAAGGGAGATGGGATGAGTGTGTGTGTGTGTGTGTGTGTGTGTGTGTGTGTGTGTGTGTGTGTGTGTGTGGTGTGGTGTATGTGCATGTTTTCTCAAGGGGAACCCCCAAGATGAAGCAGAGTCCAAAGTGGAAATTGTGAGACCAGTCCAAGGAACAGAAGCAGCAAATAGCAAGAGGGGAGAGATAAGAGAATAGTCCTTTCTTGGTGTCTAAGACAGACATATGGACACCAAAGAGGTACTCTGCCCAGGCCACACTGGGTCCCTCTGTGGGGGAGACACACTCCTGAAAAAGTCAGATATGACAGACTGACACAGGAAAGGGACAGGGCAGACACTGACTAGGCACAGCCCTCAGCTGCTTAAACTCTGCTCACACTTGTGCAGAAATTATTATGTCATCAAAGGAGCCGAGCAAAGCAGGAGCAATGGGAGCTCACTGGTAAAGCCAGCGCTCTGGAAGCAAAGGCCAGATGCTGGCCTGGAGCCCACAGCAAATGTGTCAAAAGCATGAGGTGGGTGGGGACCCCAGTGGAGGAGTCAGGGGAAGGACTGATGGAGCTGAAGGGGTTTGCAACCACATGGGAAGAACAGTATCAACCAGAAGACACCCCCATTCCCTGCAGAGCTCCCAGGGACTAAACCACCAACCCAAGAGCACACATGGAGGGACCCATGGCTAGAGCTGCATATGTGGCAGAGGATGGCCTTATCTGGCAACAAAGGGAGGGGAGGCCCTTGGTCCTGCGGGAATGTTAGGGAACTGAGGCAAGAGTAGGTGGGTGGGTGGGAGAGCACCCTCATAGAAGCAGAGCGGCAGGGGGATGGAATAGGGAGTTTGCAGAAGAGAAACCAGGAAGGGGGATAACATTTGAAATGTAAGTAAATGACCATTTTTAAAAAAAAAACATGAGGGGGACAAGGAAGGCAGGGTGGGGTGGGGACAAATTCTGACCTTAAAGAGTTACAAACATGTAACATGTTTACACCACAGGAATCCAGCTTAGCTGAAATACTGACTGCAGCAGATTTTCTTGGGGGATTAGGAGTGGAAGGACATTTGGTGGTTTGAAAACAACTAAGCAGTTTTGAAGACAAGTAAGTTCTCCTGGGCCCAAGGCTGGTTCTCTGTACTCTGGACGGTCCAATGCTATCCTATCCTTATGTGACTGCCAAACTCAGTGTCCACTTGGAAAGATCTCCGATTCAGTCCTGACATGAGCATGGCTGCATCCACCACACCCCTACCACGTTCTCATCTGCTAACCTTACCACATCCACCACCGAGGATGGATCTAGCAGTCACTTCACTGCTTAAGACAGCCCACATCACCCTCAGTCCTTTCTTCTGCATGCCCCTCACTCCACTGCAGTCACTGACCAAAGCTTGCTGGCTTCACCCTCCTTTACCACACTCATATTTCTCTCCTCCCTGCTTTCTCTGCACACATGTGCTCAGGAGCTCATCAGTTCTCATCTGAGTGTCCAGATGTCCACCCTGACTCTCTCTGTCCCCTTCCTCAGGAAGCTGCCGGAGCGGGCTCCAAAGAGGCAAAACTGACCGTTCTGCCACCGTTCTGTTCCCGATTCCTTCCATGGCTCCCTGTGGCTTGACCACACTTCTGTGGAGTGAATAAGCTTACCAAAAGTATGCATTCTCTAGCTGACACAGAGAATTCGGGCTCCCTTGGACACAGACTTCTGAGTATAAGGTGAATGAAGTAGTTATTTCTGAATAGTACACACACACACACATACACACACACAAACACACAAACACACATACAGACACACACACCAGGAAATCCTGATCAACCTGGGAAAACTCAAAAAGTGCTTATGTATGGAGAATAAGGTTGTGAAGGTACACCAAGCCAGTCTGAAGCTGCAGATGGGAAGTTCAGACCTGACTGTCAGGTCACCAGTGGTCCTTACGAATGGATACAAACAGAATTCCACTACAGGAAGGCTGTGCTAAAGTTGGAGAAACAACTCAAAGACCAAGAGAAAAATGAGGATAAGATATAAGTCCAGGAAGTGAAAGAGAGCTGAAGAGATGGTTGGATTTCCAAGAGACCAGTGCATCTCTGTCTCTATTTAAACTGTCTCTGCACCCGATGGCCTTCCTGGGGAGCCAGGCTCACATCTGACTGACTGTTCAGGGTTGAAAAGATTTAGTCATTTCCATATGACCAAGAGGTAAAAGAATGGCAAGGTCAAAGGTAACCTCCCACTGGAGGACTGTCCTCCGACAGACACAAAACTGCAGCCACTCTACGAGGAAAACAGGAAAAAGGTTCTTCAGCTGAAATGCCACCCAGGCCCCCCTGCAAAATGCTGATATTTGAAGAATCGGGAACTGTGAATCCTCTCTTGGTAGGTCCTCAGGATCCAAACACTAAAAGAACCTGGGCAGGTGACCCACACGGCAGGGCTGTCTGTAGGACAGAAAATTCAAAACTTCAGCACACCGTGGCGCTACTTGGATGGATGAGACGCTGGAAGGCAGAGCGGCTTTGCACGGGCTGTGGTTTCTGTTGACAGGATGTACCCGCTCATTCTTTCAACCTAAGCAAAATTCCCAGGACTGAGATGGATTTGAAAGTCAGGTGGACAAGGAAACCATCTGTGGGTGAGAGAATTCTTAGACTCATCAAAAGAAAGCATGTAAAAAGACGACTCCTGAAGACGCACAGTGGCATCCGCAGATCTACCGCTCGTGACCTCAAACAGAGGTTGAAGAAATCAGCATGATGTTGATTTCATAATTCTTAATTGTATCACCCACAAATAAACAAAACATTCTCAAACCACAAAATGCTGACACACTTGTGACAAGACGCCTTTTTCTTTCTTTCTTACTTTTTTTTTTACTACCACCTGTCTTCCTCAGCAAAGCAACACCAAGCAAGGTGACCTCTCGTATTTCTTAGGTCAAAGACATTTTACCCTGTTTTGTTTCTGCTTTTTTTCCCACCAGGGAACTGTGTGGGCAACTTCAAGATTCACTCTGGTTGGAACGCCAGAAGATTTCCTCCTCGGAAGAGCCAAACCGCACAGACTGCCAAACCCCCCCAAATGCCAGGGCCATCAGCTTAAAAGAAGTGATTTATAACTGATGTGAGGTACTAAGCTGAGAGAGCTATAAAAAATAATATGGCTGGTTACTTTGAAAATGGGCCAAAGTATTAGCTACATTCAGTAGAAAAAGTGGGCTGCAGGGTCCAGCTCTGAGGCCTGAGATCCCTGGGCTGGAATCCCAGCTCCAGTGTGTAGAGTGAGATCCTGGGTGCAGCCACAGCATTCAGGGGGTCCACCTCTCCACATGGGAAGGACAGAGACATCATCTACCAAAACCCCGAAGGCCTGTTCAATTCCTAGCAGGTGCACAGCCATCAAAAGCTCAAGTTTTTCTTTTGATTATAGTAGGGCAGCAGAGGGTTATGAGCATAGCCGCTGAGGGTCTGTGTTCTAATGCTTCACCCTCTACTTGCCACCTGTATGGCTTGGGTAAGTTAACCAATCTCTCTGGATTGACCTGGCACATGAAATTGATGAAGATGTCCTTCCTAGTGGCTGCCTACATTGGGATAACGGTGGCTCTCAATATCTGGGGCAGCTATGGGGGAAAAGGCGTTCTCACTGTGTAAATCGCACATGATTAACAGTATTTATTTGCTGCTAGTGATGTTGCACATTACAAGCAGACACTGTAAAAATTTTCTAAATTAAACTGACAAATTTTTTTTTGTGAAGGGTGAGATAGTATAAATCTTAGTTTGTAGACACATATGGGCCTAATCACTTCTCTCTCTCTCTCTCTCTCTCTCTCTCTCTCTCTCTCTCTCTGTATGTTTGTGTGTGCATGTGTGTGCGCATGCGTGTTTTCACTTGTCTATAGGTGCATATAACTAAACATGTGTGTGTTTACATGTGTGCACGCATACATGTATGTATATGTGCAGTCCTGTATGCACTTGTATGCACACATATGGAGGACATGATTTCAACCTCAAGTATCATTCTTGAGACACCATCCACTATTTTTATTTGAGGCAAGGCCTTCCAGTGGCTTGGATCTTGACAAGTAGGAACGCATGTGTCCCTGACTTTCTGGCACTGAGTAACAAGGGTGCATGGTCATGCCCAACATTTCTCATGGCTCTGGGATTGAACTGATGTCCTTTCAACTAAGTTATAGCAGAAGCATTTTTTGAAAGTATTAATTTTAGAAGAAGCATAAGAGGAAGAAGAAGAGAAAAAAGAAGAGGAAGAGGAGGAGGAGGAAGAGGAGGAGGAGGAGGAGGAATAGGAAGAAGAGGAAGAGAAGGAAGAATAGGAAGAGGAGGAAGAGGAGGAGGAATAGGAAGAAGAGGAAGAGGAAGAACAACAACAAACAAACAAACACAAACAAAAAGCCAAGAACAAGAACCAAACAAGCTGCTTTAGCCCAGCGGCTGAAGTCTGTTCCTTCTCAGCTCTCCTGTTTTAAGTTATAGATTAGTAAATTTTCATTACACAAACGGGTTTCCCAATCCACCCTCCCTGGAAGCTTAGAATAGCTGCCGGGCTCCTCTAGAAGGCTAGAGTTGGGAGTCGGACACAGAGATCCCCATACTTGAAGCTGAGTAGTAACATGACCTTCCTGGTGCCACCAGTCCCACAGGGAGGATAGAGAACACACACTCCAGGTCTGGGACCTGAGCACAGTAGGTTTCGTGGTTGGGGAAAAAAAAAAAACTGTCCTTAGGAATCCCAGCCCTCATCAGGCACGTCCGCTCTAAGCACTACCCTGTAGGTATGACCAACCTTTTCACACTGGGCTACACTGTCATCTACAAAGGTCAAGCTTAGGAACCGTGCAATCTAATTGGCAAACAAACAAAACAACAACAGTAACAATAACAACAAACTCATGCTGTTTTATAAACTTTACAATTTTGTGTCTGGTGGAGTTCTAGGCTGTCCAGGGGCACATGCAACCTGAGGATGATGGATTGGACACACCTGTGCTTAGGAGAAAGACAGCATCTCAGTGACAGAAGACCTAAGAAACCCTGACCGCCCCCTCCAGGGAGACACTACCACAATATTCCAACATATACTGCGAGATAAAAAATCCTTGAAAGGAAAACTTAAAACCACGAGGCCCCTGTTCACAGCCTCTCGAACATCAGAGGCCCCAAGACAGGCAAAAGAAAATGCCCAAGCCAACATGACTTTAATCTAGGCTCCTTCTGTGAACTAATAAATGTACCTATATTCCTCAAAAGTGTTCAGCAAGAAAATGAACTTGACAATTTTAATGTTTAAGATCAAATACTACTGAGATGACAAGTGACATCATCACTTCCGTTCTGCTGAGAACGTGACTTCAGTTAAAAACAGAAACCAATTTGTAAATGTGAATTAAATGTGCAACACACACACACACACACACACACTTATTTTAAAAAGTAGAAGAAAATCCTTACATGTAGATGTAAATGTTTCCTGACAGATGTAAATGAAAACTAATACACTGACATTTTTCAAGTTAATGCTGGAAAACACTGTGTGTGCAGGCATGGGAGTATGTGTGTGTGTGTGCACATACGCAGAGAGAGTGAGTGGTGTGCATGTGTGCACATATGCAGAGAGTGTGGTGTAAATGTGTGCACATGTGCAGAGGGTGTGGTGTGCATGTGTGCATATATGCAGAGTATGTGGTTTGCATGTGTGTACATACACATAACATGTGGTGTTTATGTGTGCACCCATGCAGAGGGTATGGTGTGCATGTGTGTACACATATAGAAGGTGTGGTATATATGTGTGCACATATGCAGAGGGTGTGGTTTGCATGTGTACATATATGTAGAGGGTGTGGTTTGCATGAGTGTGCATATACAAATGTATAAATGTGGAAATGAGTGTGCACATGGGTAACATGGGTATATGTACATTTTTTAAAACAGTCTAAGCATTTTTCACTTCTGTTGGCCTAGGAAAGTATTTGCAAAAAGGATAATAAATAATTAATCTGACTGGCTAGAGACTGCAGCTCCTTTTCTGCTTCAACCATATACATTGAAATGCTGTTTAAATTATAAGAGCAAATTGATTCAAAAAGGCTCCCATTAGCACGCCGGCAAACAGGTTTGAAGTCAGCTAATAAATTTTAGATAAAGATTTAGTCTTTGATGAGGACGCCGATGTGAGAGTGCTGGTCTCTGCGTCACCAGCTTGCTAAGTTGGTGGCTAATGTCTGGGTTTCTCCCTGTCTCATAACTCCTGGTGTTAAACAATGTGTGTCACAGGACAGTTCAGGCAGACAGATCAGAATATGACAGCAACATGGTAGTGAGGTGGCCCCTCTCAGGCTCAGAACAACCTTACTTTGCTGGCCTATCCTCAGTTGCTAGTCTATCGGGGCTTACAGGCTACTAATCAAGGGTAATTAGGTCCACCTGTGGCATAAGTGCTCCCACCCAGGATATGGTACCATTGAAGGAAAATTCTTTTTTTTTTTTTTTTTTCTTTCGGAGCTGGGGACCGAACCCAGGGCCTTGCGTTTCCTAGGTAAGCGCTCTACCACTGAGCTAAATCCCCAGCCCCTGAAGGAAAATTCTTAACCAGAACCCAGAAACAGAAAACACAAAGCCCTTAATGCCATTGATCTGCACATAGTTTAATACATCGACTCACCCATGCACGTTATGGAATGCTATGCAGCCGGTAAAAAGCAACTAAATCTATATTTACTGGTTGGGTGTACAGATCCTATGTGCTGTCTAGAAATGTTAGAACATCCATACCCCTATTTAGAAAAAGCACAAATCGTGTGTGTGTGTGTGTGTGTGTGTGTGTGTGTGTGTGTGTGTGTCTTAAGACAAAGAGACATGTGCAAGGAACTAGAGTATGGGAGCCCCTGGAGGAGGGAGGGGAAGAGAGATTCTCAATGATTCCTATCTAGAGGTCTACAGTTTCTGTAGTTTTTAAAATATTCAAATAAGCATGTGTTTCTTTTTTAATTGAAAAAGAATCTAATAATGGTAACAACACAAAGAGATGCAAGGCCTGTGTAAAGATCATAAAACCAGAAAGTTGTTTATATGTCCTGGTAAAGTTGGGGGAAGTCAGTCAAGCCCTGGACTCGCTACCCACACACCCTTTCAGTGATCTAACCGTTTAACCAGCAGTGGTTTTGATGAGAAATGTTTCCCACAGGCTCAGGTATTCCAACACTTGCTCCCCAGTGGCTGGCCCCATTTGGGGAAGTTATGAAACCCTTAGGAGGTAGAACCTTCTGCAAGAAATACCTCCCTAGGGGTGGGCTTGGAGAGTTTATAGCTTTGCCCAACTTCCTGTTTGTCTCCTACTCCACCAACATCACCACCACCACCACCACCACCATCACCACCACCACCACCATGTGTATGTCTTTCTGTTTCTGTCTCTTCTGTCTCTGTCCCTCTGGTTCTTCCTGTTTGTAGGTAAAACCTCAGTCAGCCAGTCCTGCCCCCTGCCACCAGGCCATGCTTCCCCTGTCATGATGGACTCTGCCCTTTGAAACCATAATCCAAAATAGACCTTTCTTCTTTCAGTATCTTATGGACATAGTGTTCTATGACAGTGACAGAAAGGTAACTCTAGTCCTAAGGACTCTGTGGGCAACAGTGATGGGTGCAGGGATCCACCTTGCCTTGGGCTTGCAAGAACCACAGCAACTGTGCATGCACAGGCAACATTCTCAACACAGACACAAGCTCTTGTAGAAAAGAGAGGCATCTGCATGTGCTGTTGGTTCCAGCACTGCACACAATAGCTAGCCTGTGCGATCGGCCCGGGCATGGGTCAAAAACGAAAGGACTGAGAAGATACAGACAAGGGATAGACTATTATTCAGTCGTAAAGAATAAAACCCACCCACGGAGGGAAACTGGATGAAGCTAGAGGGCACTATGGTGAGCAAAACGGGTCCTACACAGGAAAGCAGGTTTTATCTCTTAGGAGGGAAAGGGGGCGCTGAAGAGCAGAATGGAAACTAAGAATTCTGGGACAGAAGAAGAAGGTGTGGTGGGAAAGGAAAAAAGAGAGACGTGGGTCGGGGAGGTGGAGATGTGAACTGCACATTTATCCTGAGAACCATTCATCTGTATGTTAGTTACAAGGAGTTTAAAAACAAAAAACAAACAAAAAAGTATTGCTTGGCATAAGGGATAAGGCCACTTTAGGTGGAAAAGAACTCTACTAGGCTACATCAGTAAGCCAAGCTGAGCAGACAGAAATGCACCGGATTGTGATTGGTACAGTGGTTTCACTCCGATGTTGTCAGAACCAAGGAGGCTAAGGCAGAACCCATGAGGTCCATGGCAGCGTGGGCCACAGAGTGAGACCAAATTTCAAAGAACAAACAGCAGGGAACGGGCTACAAAGAATTCAGGTTTACACCTATAAAGTCCCTACCAAGTGTTAATGGGTTAAAAAAGATAAATTTTACAGAATACCATGTTTTCGGGAGAGAGAGAGAGAGAGAACACTTGTGTGCAAACACATGTGTGCACATGTATAAGGAGGCCAGAGGACAACTTCACTTTCATAACCACTATATATCTCTTTGAGACAGTATCTCTCACTGGGACCTGGGTCTGGACAGATAGGCTAGGCTAGCTGTCTCTGCCTCCCCTGCCTGTACTAAGACTGCAGGCATGTCCCAAGGTCATGGCCAGATTTTTGATGTGTCCTTGGGGTCAAACTCAGGTCTTAGTGCAAGGCAAGCACTTTACTGAGTGACCTTTCTATGTCGGTAAGTCAGGCTGAGTCAACAGAAACACATTACAGAAGCCTGGTTGTGCTTGCACAGGGGCTCACCTGCCCATATCCTAACAGCACTCATACTTTTTTCCCCTATAAGACTGTGGAATATTACTGGTGTTAGCACCATCATGAGAAACATGGAAAATTCCAGAGCAGACTCTATCCTTTGCTAGGTATAAATTTTTGAGGACCAGGGTACCCCAGGTCTCTGAAAGGAGCCAGCATTGGATGATCACAGTCACCCTTGCCTCGTTCCAACTTCATCAATGCCTACTTGCTGGCGTCAGTCTTTCCATAGCATCAAGGCTGTTACCGGCCATGACAACAGGAAACCTCAGGAACATGCTACCTTGGGGTGGGCTTACCCTCCTCTACCCTCATGTAGGAATACCCAGGAAAGTCACCGGTACCTAACACCTACTTTCTGATTTCGATGGGCTGCAAACCTAAATATCCAAACTGTACAAGTGGAGAAAATTGAAAAGAGAGTTGCTCATTTTTAATTAAGTTCTTAATTATAGAACAACAAAACAAGCAATTAATTTTTGTGTGGCTACATTAAGCACTCTACACTCCAATGACACAGGAAGAATAACAGAAAAGGTATTTTCTGTCTTTTCCTGGATATTATGATATACAAAATTGGTGTGTGTGTGTGTGTGTGTGTGTGTGTGTGTGTGTAAAGAGAGAGAGAATGAAGTACACATGTGTCAAGTGCTCATTATATACTGAGTGGTGCTCCTAGCACCAGAGCTTGTTGACAGAGATAGCCCCTGTAGTACGTTTGATTTTCTCCTGAGTGATGAGGAATCTGAAGTGAAAGGAAACCAACATGGCACAGAAACTCAATGTGTTTCCTGGACACAAAAAGCTCATGTCCACAGAGCTAAGCCCAGACCCTTCACTGCTGCTCAAGTCTGGTGGTTGTGCCATTCCTTTGGCCAGAAGGAATAGAACATACAACAGCTAAGGCAGAAATTATGGAAGGGGGTCCTACTGACAGAGCCTATGGGGGCCATGAGGCTATAGAACCCGCTACTCACTTCTCTGGTCATCCGCAAAAGTCAGCAGAGATAATAGGAGGTCGGAGGAGATGTGCTGCAATCCAGAAACACTCGACTGATAAGACAGGAAGACAAGACCTCTCTATGATGACCACATAGCACAAACCATGTTTCTCTCAACCTCTCCCTCTATTTTTAAAACATAAAGGTCCTTCCTAGACCCCAAGTTGTCTGAAAAGTTAGGGCAGGTCACAGTCGGCCCTTCAACCATGGTCTGTGGAGCTTTACCATCTGAGAGTCATATTTTTAAATCTACAACAGTGTCCTCTGACACCTTTGTGAGCACGCCTCAGTTTCCACACCTGGACAAGGGAACCTTCACAGTTCTCTCATTGATTCACTTTGAAAATTAAAGAAACTGTTTCTGCATCACTCCCAGCATGGTACTGGATAGGTGATAGACTACTTAGTTGGCAGATAATTATGGAGTTCCTGTCCTGTATTAAGACTTGAGGAGACAGCAGTAAAAAGAGCAGCCACAGCTTGGAGCTCCTACTGCCTGTGTACCAAGGGTAGAATTCCCAGTGTAGAGCAACACAGCTCCTACCGTGCTGTCCTTGTCCATGTGAGCTGCTCCATCCACTCCCTAGGCTGGGTAACACCCCAAACACAGGAGCATATTCTAAATAGAAATCCAAGGTTGAGCGTGTTGTAAAATCTATATGCCTGCTTCATAGATGGCACTTTCTGGCTGAGTCCTGACATGATGGGGGAGGGGGATAATCTGCCACATGCATGTTGGATAAGGGCATTAATCTGTTCCTGGGCATGAGCACCTCATGACCTAGTCATTCCCCCAAAGCCCCATCTCTTTCTTCTCTCACACTGATATATTCAGGAAGACACACACATGGGCAAAAGCACACAGATGGCTACCCCTTGATGAAAGGGCCAAGAACCTGGGAGGCTGCTTGGGTATCAAGGTTTCCACAGCCCTGTCTGCAGCCCAGGAAGGGAAAGGAAGCTCATCTGTGTGATCCTGTGGGGAAGTTGGGGGACCCAGACTGTCGGGTAGAATGCACCAATAGCTATGCTCCAATTAAAGGACAAAAGGAACCTGCCAAAAGCACACAGTTAACCAGAGTAGTACCTGTGTTCTTGGCTGGGAGCACTCTACATGACATCCTAGGCCCTGCAGAGCCTGAGTCCCTATGCATCTATACAAACTCATTCTGCCCTAAAATGTAAGGATCATTTAGGGGAAAGGTGAGCAGAATGCCTGAGGAAGAGTGACCACAGTTATTGCCTAGCTGAGGAAGAGAGAATTTCTCCGTGTGTGTGAGAATAAAACTCCCTAACCCTTCTCTTGCTGTGCTGGACCAGTGATGCCTTGTGGGCTATAACTCACCTTTGCCCAAGTGAGTCCCTAGGGCCCTCTGTGCTGGTGAACAAATTAATGGCAAGTGCCACTTCATCATGACTGAGGTATAAGAAGGACTTACTGTTACGGCATCACACACACGCACACGCGCCCACACACACACACACATGCACGCGCGAACACAAACACACACACGCGCGCTCACACACACACACACACACACACACACGCACGCACGCACGCACACACAGCAGGTGGCTAAAACAAGCCATCCTAGGAGGAGGCCTGCCAAAGCACTCCACAGCTGAGGGATCACAGCTAAACACTGGGTTCCCTGCTGCATGAAGGGAAAAATCCCAGGCCAAGGGACTAGATTTTTAAAGGGTAAAATGCAGAATCTTTCCACGCAGGCCCGAGACACATGCCAGAGTCTATCCCGGAGATTGATCTCCCATCATCTGTTAGCGGGCCTCACTGGAAGTGAGTGTCCAGAAGAGACCAACACTCACATAAATCTCTGGAAAGGGTGGGTACAGCCATTCCACTCATCAGCGATCCTAAAGCTAAAAGTCATGATCCACACTGGAGTGAAACAAAACAGGCTCGCTCTCTCTCTCAATCTCTCTGGACCCACCTCCTCTCACATTGGTCAGCAAAGCTATGACAACTTCACGCTGAGGAACATGATGGGTGGAGCCAACAGGGACCCATTTAACCCATTTAAGGAATTTAACAGGCACAAAGTCATGGAGGACTGGAGTAGAAACTTAAGGGTTCTTTGGAAAGTCGGTTGTGTTGGATGGTGTTTTGCTGGGACAAACACATGAAGGAACGCTTCCCTGAAGCAACACAGGAGAGAGGATGTTCTGCTAAAGCGAGCACATGAAAGGACACGTGATGAGGAATTCTTCCCTAATGACATGCATGTATTAGTCCACCTTGCTTTGCATAGTCGACCTCCACTTGTTAGGACTCCATCAAAAGAAACCCTGCCAAAAAATCTTCTGGTGGTGGGCTGCGGTTTCTTGCTGCTTCCTTGGACTCAGGATGGTTGGCAGAATGATGTCAGCTGAGACAGACTCAGTGCTAAGGCAAGACATATGGAGGACACATGATGTTTGGAGGGAGTCTAAACAGGACTCCACGGACACTAATGGAGGCTGAGCTGGGCTTACTTACAGAGCTAGCCATGCAATGCTCATTGGTCTCTCATGGTCACTGATCTTCACTTCACTAAGTGAAGAGGCACAGCCAAGAACTTCTGCCATTCCTGTTGGCCCTGGTTCCTCCTTCTGACTTGTACCGAGTCTGAGGCCTGGCTGTCTCTGCTGCGGAGTGACAGGGATGCTGATTTGTGTGTGCTATCCTGACTCTACCAAACTGGACTGCTGCGGTCTTCATGGATTGAGCTGCTTCTGCTGACCTGTGAACTGAACTGCTCATTTCCAGACAACGCAGATGGGATTTGTTCAAGACAACTATTTCTAAACAGGTCCATTTCCCCTGTATCCTTTCTTTTCTACTACCTCTGATGGGTGGCGGGCTGGAAGGGAGGTTAAAGCATTTAAGAACTATCATTTATAGGTAGGTTTAGAAAGAAAGAAAGTTACAGGGGAGGTCAGTTATTTTTGCTCTTCCTCCATCCATCCTCCTTTGTGCCTGTGATATGTTTCTCAGTCTCCTTCAGCTGAATCCTATAACCCACTGCATTTCCAGGAAGCTTCTGTCAAGAAGTGACCACATAACCACAGCCAAACCAATTACAGTGTCTCAGTTAAGCTTTTACTGCTGTGAACAGACACCAAGACCACGGCACCTCTTATAAGGACAACATTTAATCGGGGCTGGCTTACAGGTTCAGAGGTTCCGTCCATTATCATCAAGGTGGGCACATGGCAGCATCCAGGCAGGCATGGGGCAGGAGATCTGAGAGTTCTACATCTTCATCTGAAGGCTGCTAGCAGAAGACTGACTTCCGGGCAGCTAGGATGAGGGTCATAAAGCAATGCCCACAGTGACACACCTACTCCAACAAGGACACACCTCCTCTACAAGAGCCACACGTTCTAATAGTGCCACTCCCTGGGTCAAGTATATACAAGCCATCACATATAGTATGCTCCCATCAGCAGTGATTGGCTCAGAAATGAGCATGTGACTCAGAGTGGCCCAGTACAGATGAAGCCTAGAGCATTAGCAAGTGGGAGAACTAGAAAGAGGGCTCCGAGTCTAGGCGGTAGAGAGGAGAGAGAAGTAAGCAGTATGGCTGGATGCCTTCTAAAAAGACCCTTGTGAGAAAATGAATGGCCAGAGAATAGGCCAGGCTCAGCCTGGGGAAAGAGCCAGGCCCAACTGCAGCCAGGAAGCAGGCTGTTCTTGTGGTTACTATTTCACAGCTTTTCCATGCTCTTGAGAGCTGATGAATATTAAGCGGTGGGGGCCCAAATATCAGAAGAAGACAGACAAGGCAGTTGTGTACCACAGAGAGAAACATCTCCCGAACTGACAAAACTTGGACCCTACTTTAGCCTACAGAAGGTAGGAGACATGCATTTCCTATTTCTTGATTTATTTTTCTAACTACCAACCAAATAATACATACCAGAAAGGCCTAGGCCTCCCCATACATATGTATCAGCTGAGCAACTTGGTCTTCATGTAGGCCCCAAAGAACTGGAGAGGGACTATCCCAGAAGCTGTTATCTGTACGTGGATGTGCTCTTTTCGCTAGGCTGACCTATCTGGCCTCAGTGGGAGAGGAAGTACCTAGCCTCACAGAGTCTTGAAGCACCAGGGTGGAAGGATATCCAGGAGAGCCCCCATGTGCTCAGAGGAGAAGGGGAGGAGGAATGGGGGAAGGATTGTGAGAGGGGGTGATGGGGCAGTGAGAGGGAGGTAAAGTGAATAAGTAAAAAACAGCAAAGAACCAACATGCCAAACCTTTCAAGAAGTTGGAAATGAAAGATGAGTGGCAGGCATTTCTTACCATTACATGATAAAGATATATTAATAAAATAACAGTATATAGAGTTGAAGAGATGCTACACTTTAACTAATGGAATTGGTCAAATTTTTTATGTCCAACTTCTTCAGATTAGAAAATATTTTAATGTATCTATTCTGCTATAATGAAATAAACATATCCTATGTAATTTAAAAATAAAGAAGGTGGAGGGCATGTACATTTCCTATTTCTTGATTTCTTAAAGACCCACTTGGATATAATGAAGCCTTGGCCTCTACTAGGTCTCCCAATTTGCATTATTGATCCAAACTATAACTAAGTCAGGCAAATCCTGCATGCAAATTGTCAGAAACCATCGGGGGAAAAAAACTGAGGAAAAACAACTGCGATTCTACAAGATGATAAATTGTTTGCGTATGTCACTGTAAAACTGAAAATATGTGTAAATGTGTATCTTAGAAACTGTGAGGGTGTCACTATGGGATCAAGCTGAGGCGTGTGAACTCAGGTTTTCCATATCTCCCTTGTTCTCTCCAATGTGCAGTTTCAATCAGGGATCCTTTCTAGAGTCAGAGACCCAATAATTGCAATTATTTCTGTAAAAATATATGTGTAGTTGGTCACAGATGAAATGAAACGCAATCCCACTGAAAAGCAGGGAATGAGTAAGTGTTAGTCTCTGCCTTTGATACAGCAATGACTGTATTCTCAATATAGAGCATGTTCTTTCTCACGATAGTTAGCAATGCTGGTGTCTCAGTTCCCCCGGGAGTCTTCGCTAGTAGGACAGTAAGTGGGCAGGCATTTATACCAGCCTGAGAGGATGATGGGAAGATTCAAATGCAGAAACAAAAAAAATTCAACACACACAGGGCCCTTCTTCAGCAACACTTACAGGGTGGACACCCACAAAACACATCCTAGAGAACCAGAGGAGAGCTAAGTCAGACATCTGGAGCAAAGACATAGATAGGGTTTCTCTAATGAAGCCACTCTCACAGTACACCTGCAAAGCTGATCTCTTAGAGCCTTCTACCTCCACTGGTACAGGAGGCAAGGTTACAGTGTGCAGGAAGGAGACAGAATTGTATGAGGGGAAGCCAATAGATCAACAACAGCTCCCGAAGATTACAAAGGGATGGGATGATACCATGTCTTTCAAGCACAGAAGACACACTGCAAATGGACAGTGGCGCTGGTAAACAGTGGCCACACCTTTTTCTTAGTACATTTTGACTTCTAAGTAATCAGTGTGAGGCAAACCTCACTTTATACTTTAACACTTACTTTCACTTCCCTAATATGTAATTTCCTCCCATGAAGGAAAGCTGAGAGCAACCCACTCTCTAAGAGTCATGCTACAGCAGAGAGTGTACACTCCAAGCAGCATATCCAGGACCACGTCACACCCAGAAGACACAGTGTGTACAAGAAGCTAGCGGCGGCGGCGGCGGCAGGAGCACAGTAGCATAGGATGAAGGTTCACATAAACTGGATGCACCGTTAACAAACTCAGAGTTCCCATTGAAACAGCCACACTTGCCCAGAAATGGAAAACCGTTTCTCTGCAATCATACTTTGCCTGAAGTCCCAAGGAGTTTGATTTTAAAGATCCACTATCTTTTGGGACCCTTCTGCGAGATAGTGCATCCTTCACAACTAGTCACCATGAACGAATGGTAGGAAATGGGGAAGAAAGGCCCCTGAGTGGCGCCACCTGCCCTGATGCCCTGATGCTTTAACTGATTTTTCCACTCCAGACCCACCTGCTTATGAGCACATAAGCAATGTCACCAGAGTGCTCACACTGATGGCTCTTATGACATGAAGAAGGGAGGACCATTGCTGGAACTCTTCCTCTGGGCAAATACGACACTGGAATTACAGTGTGATGAGAGATAGCATGTGACTCTCTTGGCATGGATCATACTGGGCAGAGAGGATCCTGTGCAAAACCCTCCAAGAACTCAAGAGATCTGTGAAGTCAGGAGGCCATTTTGTTTCCTACAGGGAGTGAGGGTGACGGTGGGTGGGAACAGAGACTTTCAGAAGGTTTTGTTTAACAAATGCTGGTTCCAGTTAAAATCAAAAAGGTACATGAGATACCATGGACCATCCATCAATAATGAAGAAAAATGAGAAACAAAGATACCCCTACTCTCAGCATGGAAATAAGTCACAGGGCCCTTAGAAAAGGTTCAAAAGAGTTAGGCAACTAGCAGGTCCCGGGCTGCCTTCTTAGATGGGAGCTGGGAGGGCATTTAAAGGCACCCTGTGCATATCTGTACTGTGACCCTAACTACCGAGTGTATCTCATGTCCATGTCAAATGGAGGGCTCCTATTGGGCCTTTCCTTTGTATTCAAAACAGGTAAAGACTCATGTTTTCATGTGTGTACAATGTATTTCATGGTGTGTGTGTGTGTGTGTGTGTGTGTGTGTGTGTGTGTGTGTGCGCGCGCGCGCACTCCCTTATCTCTGTGCTGAGACCCTTTCTGGCTTGAACTTATGCAGGTCCAATGTGCATCAGTCCGATTACCTTGATTATGATTGATCGTTTTGCTGGGTATAGTAATCTGGGCTGGTATCTGTGGCCTCTCAGAGCTTGTAGAACATCTATCTGAACGCTTCTGACTTTCAGACACTCTCTTTTGAAAAGTCAGTCATTATTCTAATGGCCCTGTCTTTATATATGACTTCCTCTTTTGCCTTGCAACTTTTAGTACCCTTTCCTTGTTCTGTACATTTAGTGTTTTACTTATTAAGTGTCATAGGTAGTTTATTTTCTGGTCCTTTCTATTTTGTGTTCCCTATGCTTCTTGTACTTTGACAAGCACCTCTTTCTTTATATTGAATTTTTTTTCCTTCTATGATTTTGTTAAAAATATTTTCTGTGCCTTGACCTCAGTATTTCCCCCTTCCTTTACTCCTATTACTTGTAGATTTGGTCTTTTCATAGTGCCCCAGATTTCATACGTGTTTTATGCCTGGATAATTTTAGATTTAACATTTTCTTTGACTGAGCAATCTATTTCTTTTACTTTGTCTTCGAGACGTGAAATTCTCTCTCCCTTGTCTGTTAATCTGGTGGTGAGGCTTATCTCTGAAGTTTTTGTTTGACATCCTGAGCTTTTTTCATTTCCAGTTTTATCTCAGTTTGACTTTTCTCCAGGGATTCTATTTCTCTGTTGAATTCTACTTTCATGTCTTGGATTGTTTTTGTCATTTCATTCAACTGTTTGTTTCCGGTCTTCGTTAAGGAATGTATTCATATCCTCCTTAAGGCCCTCACACGTGTTTATCACTGCTATTGTGGAGAGCTTGCATTATGCTCCAGGTGCACTGCAGTTCCCAGAGCCTACTTGCACTATGGTTGTTGGTTTCTGGAGGTTTCAGATTGTCTTGGCTGTTCCTGTTTTTAGCTGGGATGTAGGCATCTGATGGCCTGTCTGGTCTCCTCTTTGTTAGGGGAGACAGTCCACTGTTTGTTTGCTGTTGTTCATTTATGGTCCTAGCCAAGCATGGGCTCTCCGGTAGAGAATGATTTGGTTTTTGGTTTTTTTTTTTTTTTTTTTTGGGGGGGGGGGTGTCACAAAGGAATGGAGATAGACTAGAAGGCTGAAACAGGCCACAAGAAAGAACTAGAAGGATCCTGGATCAGCACCTCCTCCATTGCTCAGCCTGTTTTCTTATAGAACTCAGGACCACGACGGGCTGGGCCCTTCCACATCAATCACTAATTAAGAAAATATTCTCTACAGGTTTGCCTTACAGCCCAATCTTATGGAGGTAATTTCTCAACTGGGGGTCCTTCCTCTCTTATGACGTTAGCTTGTGTCAAGCTGACATAAAACTAGTTCACTGGGGTACAAGCTTGTCTCATTCTCATGTCTCATTCTCATGTACCCACAAAGCCTTATACACTGGCTAGGATCTTTGGAACCAGCTGTCAGACTCACCAAATGGTAATTTTACATTATATATGTATGCATATCAAACAGATAACTTCATGTTATACATGTCCACTCATCCATATGCATACATTATAGCAACATACAAAGTTAACATAAGAGCTCCCTTGTCTTGCAATCCCTTTCTTACGGCTTTTGTGAACTGCATAGTATTTTACACGTTAGGCCGCTGTAATGGAACTCAACTGCTAAATGTCTTAAGTTGTTCTATTCTCCTATGGTATTTCTCTAATATGATCGTCATAAAAGAAAACACTTTAAAAACATCTCACAGAAGCAGGATGTGGTACCCCATGTCTGTAACCCGAGCACTCAGGAGGCTGAGGCAGGATTGTGAATTTTAGGCCAAGTTGAGCCATGCCTCAAGACCCCGCCCACTTCTGCAGTAGTTCTCCACCCACTGTATGTGCTGTTTCACTTTGTCATAGAAAAGAAATCCATGTCTTCAAAAGCACAACAAAGTTTTTTTTCTCGGTCATCTCTTCTGTGATTATAAACTTTAATATTTTCAAACACTATTTTTTGTTTATGTGACCTTTGACATTTTTAGCATTGCCCGTCCTCCCCCTTCGCTTTCACTTGTTGATTTGCAGGAGCTGTTTATTTATTAAGTGGATTAAATATCTGACCTGACAGCCAAAAATAATTGTTACTGACTCGAACACATACTTACCAACATAATTCAATATCATGTGTCTGTTATTAATGTGGTGCTAAATGACTTTATGAGTTCTTAAGGATTCTTGTTTTTGGCACATTTGAAGTCAGGAATGAGAAGTTCCTGGTGTTTCCACGTGTGCGCACCAGCAACGGCACCCAGGCCAAGCTCGTGGTTGGAGCTGACAGGGGAGGGAACCCTGTAAAGAGGAAATTTGTGGGGTGTGATAATGAGGTGAGTCGTTAGGTTCTAACTGGCCTTAACCGTTCCATAAATGTTTCTTTTACCCCGTAAACTTTAAGGTCAAGATAATAGGCAGAGTTGGAGTGAGGAAAGCCACGCAGGCCTTGGCGGGGAGAATGGCTGTGCTTAGTTAGAGAGCTGGGAAAGCAGGGTTACTGTTTCACAGCCCAGGGAACACACAGGTGGAAATTCTCTTCACTCCTCCGACTGGCAACCTCAGCTCAAGAAGAAGCTGGGTACAGCATTCACATCGCAGGCAGCTCCTGGGAACTCTATGGACCACCAAGCCCCCGAGGAGGGCTTGTCTTACCCTCTGAGGCACAGCCAGGGAAAAGTGTGCTGTGAGTTCAGTTCATAAGCTGCTTTCCCAGAGACCAACCACATGGGCTGGGGAGACTGATGGGTCAAGGTGTTTGCCATGTTTGCCATGCAGGTTGTGAGGACCTGAGTTCAGATCCTCAGACAAGATGTGGTAGCATACCTCTGTAATCCCAGCATTCCTGAGGGGAGAAAGGAGGGAGGGAAAGAAGAATTCATGGAAGCTCAGTGGCCAGTGAGCCTGGAATGTACAGCAGTGAAGAACAAGAATTCCTGTCTCAAAGGACGTGGGAGGTGAAGGCTGACACTCAAGGCTCTCCTTTCACCCCCAGGAGCATGTCCCCCCACACACTTTCACAACAAGGAGATTTTTTTTTTGTTATTTTTTTTAAAGCAAGAACTTCCCAGTGATCTCTTTTTTCTCTCCACAACATCTGTGATATGGCAATACCAAAAGTGGCAAAAAGAAACGTCCCCATCAAATCTTCAGTGAAGCTGTGTCCAGATTACCTGGTCTGTAACTTAATCCTCCTTTAATCCCAGAAAATGAAGAGCTAACAATCTAGGGCAGGATTTACGGGCACATTAAATTAACAGAATGATGCTCTCCTAGCAGCCATTAGTGCTGCAATAGGAATAGGGATTTTTTTCCCCCACCTACAAGTGGCTAATATAATTTTTAAAACTTCCTTCAAATATCATTAGCGAGTGAGAGATCGATGGATTATTGGCTGCTGTGAGAAACATTTTCAATATCTTGAGGCACACCACTAAAATAAAACATTTTTAATTATATGAAAAGCATTTTATTAATAGGCAATTTAGAACGCCTGAGTGGTACCCAAGAGTCTGCAGACCTCAGACCGGGACACAGGAAGACGGAGGTTCACATACAGGCTGCAGGTCCGAGGTGATGAAGTAGCAGGGTATGGAACTTTATATACACAGTTACTGATTTCAGTTGAGAATGTAACAGTCAGCACTCTGTTCCAGGGTGAGGAAACAGAGAGGGCCTGGTGCCACAGCTGCTGTAGACCACATCTCAAAAACTAGCAAGGTGACTGATCGTGTAGTTCAGTGGTAAACACTTGTCCAGCAAGCATGAAACCTTAGGCTCAATCACCAGTACTGCCAGAGAGAAAGACAGGGAGGCCATGAACCCAAGCCTTAGCCCTACGCTGCACTACAAGACAGCAGGTGGTAAAAGTGTATCCTAAAACAAGTCTTAGGATGTCAGAAGCTTCCTAGGCAGAGCAAGCACAGGACTGGCCCAGTGATTCCGGGGACATAAGGAGGCTGTGCTCTAAACACAGCATCTCCTACAAACAAGTTATGAGAACGAAGGGCCCCACCTCCTGGCTTGAGATGCCCTTTCTGAAATCCTCCAATGGCAAGGTTACAGGCAATGGGAGAGCAGAGCCACCACTTCCCAGAACAGACCCTGCAGGTTCCCACACTGGAGCAAGATTCTGCCTGGTTTGAAACATACAGGCAGAGTGTCACTCAACATCTTCCGCTGCTGGCTACGCAGAGCCTTTGCTGCCTCCCAAAACACGGCTGTAAAATGGTATTCCCCAAATCCATCAATACTGTCTGTCATTGAATGGGCACCCCACTGTTCCACGGGTAGCAGATATTCGATTGTTGCGCAGACCTGGGGCAGCATGTGAGATCCACTTGAGGAAATCTGATAGCTCGAAGAGCAACATACACTCCTAAGCTGCTCTCTTAGGGATGTTTACTGGGAGATTAGGAAAACAACAGATGGCAGCCATTGTGTCAACCTAGAAGAGCCGTACAGATCCTTCATTAAACAATGGAGCTGTCAGACATTCTTTCGGATTGTTGAAAATATCACATAGTGGGGAGTGGTCTGTCTTAGCTCCCCTGAAGCAAAGCTATTTGCTGTGTCTCCTCGAGATTGTAGGAGTTGGTCAGAAACCGCTGATGCAGTGTATGAAGTGACGGGGCTGTCTGCTGGTCTACAATCACCCGTGAGACATGGAGGGACTCCAGGGAGAGGCCCTGACCGAATCCACCACTCTCCACTCCCCGGCTTTGTCCTCCATTCAATGGTACATTCAATACACATTCACTCTGTAAGTTCGGGGTAAACCCTTGCTTTCCATCCCATTATTGAGTTGACACTATTCTTCTGTCTGATGGACGGTAACACGTGAGAAATTAAACCCGTCTATGAGGGTCACAGAGTTGAGTCTTGCTAGTGTGACTGCTGCGACCTTCTGTCCTGACTTGAGCTGTCTGGCTCATTAGAGGGAAAAACAAAGCAAAAGGGCAAAACAAAACATAGAAGTCTTTCAAAGCGCTGAAGGCCAATGTCAGGTTCTAGGATAGGAGGAGCTAAGGAGGGGAATCTGGGGTGGGTGAGGGGCACAGTGGGGTAGATGAGCTGGGAGGACCACCAGGGGGAGAGGCTAGAGATGGAGGCTAGGAGGTGTGATAATTCCCACCTTTTTTTTTCTTTCACTCCATTCAGCAAATATGTGGATCTTATGGCATGGGGACAGCCTGAGACTGGAAGTCAGAATGTTGCCCATACCATCACAGGGAATGGTGTGACCGTCAAGAATTTCCCGATTCTGGGGTTGGGGATTTAGCTCAGTGGTAGAGTGCTTGCCTAGGAAGCACAAGGCCCTGGGTTCGGTCCCCAGCTCCAAAAAAAAGAACCAAAAAAAAAAAAAAAAAAAAAAGAATTTCCCGATTCTTCTGAATTTGAAGTTCTTATAATCTAATGGAGAAAATGATGCTTCCTGGCACCATGTATGACATGGGTATGATCCACTGAAGAATGAACATCATAAGCAGAGCGAAACAGCAAGTCCACTCAATAACTAACTGGTTTGGCTGTGAAATCTTAGCCACAAGCTCCTGTGTTTGGACCCTGGTTTCGCTGTTAGGGTCACTGTTTTGGGAGGCTGTAGAAACACTGGGGCTGAGACTTAAACAACTGAGCGGCAAGCCTTTTAAAGTGATGCCTGCTTCTGCTCCCAGCCTGAGCTACCCTGATTCCCGATCTACCAAGATGTGAACAGGCTGGACTGTAGGCTCCCACCACCACAGGCCGAGTTTCTCCAGCCACCATGTTTCCCCCACCGTGACAGACTGTTCCCTCTAAACTGGGAGCCAAACCAAACTCCTCTTCACTGAAGCGGCTTCAGCCACGCTTTTGGTCACAGCAGTGAAAAAGGAACTGATAGAGGCAACTCTTGGTGTCATTTCCTGTGTTCAGGGTGTATGCTGGTTTCTATGCCTCTCACACACTTTCCTGAGTAGAGCGTGAGGTTGCAGTTGGTAAATGTTCTTTTCTCCCTGCCCCTATACCCTCTCCTCGAGCTAAGTGGCAAGAGAAATAACCACTAACCCTCACTTCCCAGAAGAACACATACCCTTGTCTCTAAGCTGCGTGGCTTGTTCCTGTTTTCCGAGGGGTTAAATCCTGTGTGTTTGCTCAGTTATGTTTCTTTTTCCTATGTCTAAAAGACTTCCGTGCTTGACCGTTTTGGGAATAAGAGCTCAAAACTGCTCCACCAGCTCATAAAGCTTGTTAGCCAGAGTTAAGGCAGGAGGGAGGGGCAGGTTCTGTGCTAGCCAAGTCAGCTAGGCCCTTCTCGATGGAAAAGCCTAACAGTCTCCAAAGCCACAGGGCTTTCAGAAGGCCTGTGCAAACACACCGAGGCAAGCACTCAGTGCAGTGGAGAAACACAAAGAAGAAAGTTATGGCTGACATCGGGAACACACTGGATATGGTGCTGGGGATTACCTGAGCAGCTCTTCTCAGGGAGAGCCTCCCTGGACCCTCTCCAGAAGGCCTCAAACCAGGCACACAGGGAGGCTGTCAATGCTCTGACTGAGGCTCAGGAATTAGGGGTACACAAAGCAGACAGAACCTAATACTTCCCGGGACAGCATTTAGAGAGGAACAGCTGGAAGGGGGGCAAGGCAACATTGTGGCTGTCCGCCTCTGAGAAGGAGATAATTTTTTTGTTGTTGTTGTTCCTTAGAAAATTGATGGACAGCTCTGCAGAATGAGCCACACTGTCCATGCAAATGAAACTGCCATCCACTAGTGGATGGTGACCACGAGGGAGGGGAGTATCGAAAGACAGAGTGTGACAGTCACCGCAGACACTGAGACAGAGCGACTGTAAGTAGCTCATCTTCCTTCCCGTGTCCTGTAGCTGTCAGCAATGTACCTAGCGCCTGTGCGCCTCAGTTCCCTCAGCTTTAAAACAGACTGACAAATACGTATTTGCAGAGTTCCCATAAGGATCAAAACCGGAACTACACGCCACTTCATCTGCATGCCACTTGGGAGGGTAAGGCAGGGGGATGTAGGCTCAAAAGAACCTTGGCTACAGAGTGAGGACAGGGCAGGCTTGGGTAACTTAGTGAGGCCCTATCCCATTAAAAATTAAAAAGAGGTGCCAATGGAAGAACCAGGGAAAGGACTGAAGGAGCTGAAGGGGTTTGCAACTCCATAGGGAGAACAGTATCAACTAACTGGACCACCCAGAGCTCCCAGGGGCTAAACTACCAACCAAAGAGCACACATGGAGGGACCCAAGGCTCCAGCTGCGTATGCAGCAGAGGATGGCTTTATGGGACATCAATGGGAGGAGAGCCCCTTGGTCCTGTGGTGAGGCAGGAGTGAGTGGGTGGGTAGATGGAGGAGAACCCTCCCAGAGGCAAAGGGGAGGAGTAACCAGGAAGGGGGATTACCATTTGAAATGTAAATGAATAAAATGGTTAATAAAAATAAATAAATAAAGCGGAAGAAAACTGGGGGGAAAAAGGAAACTGGATGTGAGGGCAAAATAAATATATTTCAAATAATGTAAAAAAAAAATTTTTAAGGAGGGCTGGGGAGGGGGTGGGGACACAGTTCAATGGCAGAACACTTGCCTAGCATTCACAGAGCCTAAGTTCAATACTCATTTCAGAAGGGGGAAACACACACCGAGAGAGACAGAGATAGAGACAGAGACAGTCAGAAAGAGACAGAGAGTCAGAGAGAGACAGAGACAGAGAGAGACACAGAGACAGAGACAGACAGAAAACATGTAGGTATTATTACTATGATACAATTATCATTATTACCATGATTAACAGATTCCAGACTCAGACACACAATACAGTGTCACGTGAAAGAATGGACACATGGTCTCAAGAGGTCACCTTCCACCAAAAAAAAAAAAAAAAAAAAAAAAAAAATGGTGCATGAGCCCTGCCACTTCCTCAGTGACAGAGCAGGAAGCCATTGCCACAATCTTCCGAACCGGGACGGGGAGTTTCTGAACAATTATTCTGATCTAAACGGTGGGTGCGGCCCGACCTTTATCCGGGGCCTAGGTAAATAGATGATATTCCTGCCACTCTTTGCGTTCCTATCGGCCCCTATGCTGAGCAATCAATAATGAATGTTGTTTAAACAAATGGTGTAATTTTCCAATCTGTGTTGTTCTAAACCGACCTTTCCTCCCCGCTGCCATTCGTAATACATGCATAATTCATGGGCCAAGCAGAGGGAGGAATAGGAGGTTGGTCTAAGTGGCCCTTTTTGGGTTGTTTTTGATCATTTGTTATAATCCCATAAATAAAGCAGGCTCGCCGCTGTAAATACACGCCACGTTATCTAGAGGTGTATTTAGGGAGAAAAATAATAACAGCTACGCTACCTCTCGTGGCAACTTCCAAGCATAATTAATTGCTGAAAAGATGTATTCTCCGGGTTGAAAGGCCTCTAATAGAAGGAAAATAAAAGCCATTGTCAACATTAATGATCGAAGGAGCTCCTGAAAGGGCAGCGTCCTTTGCTGTGTGAGGGAAGTGTTCCCCTGGAGACCCTGGGTGGGAGGCACCCAGCCTGTTTCTATCCAAGTAGAGGTATGTGGGAGAATACTTTATACTAAAGACCTCTCAATAAATCACAAATCACGGACTTTACAGCTAGCTTTTGTCACTTTTACTCATGATTGTCGTTGCCGCATACACATGAATGTGCATCTTCATGTGACAAAAACATGCATGCAATCGTGTGTTCATATGCATCCACCCATACATACATTGTTTAAACATTAAAGATAAAGCATGGACCAAGAGGCTTCCAGAGCGAGTGTCCATCCCCTCGGACTCCGATCTGCTATTTGCTCCTGTGTTATAAACCCTTCCGATATGGGAGCGAGAGCAAGATGCCCCTCTTTCCCCAAAGGACACCTTTGTGCATTCCCTCAGATCATAGCAGATGACATGTCAATGAAACGGTGCTTGCTCTCGTCCCGGAGATCAAAATGAGGGCTTAACCTGCAATTTACACTACAAGTCCCGTGACACTTGCCAGATCTGAAGACTTCATTCTAATCTTCCTGGCTGGGGAAAAAAAAATAATCAAATTCTCTAGCAGAGACGTATTGACAACTCTTAATTAACCATGCTAATGGGGGTGGGAAGCATGGATAAATGCATTCCACACATAACCCAAACCTTCATTCGGCCATTAATTTCCACCTCTCCTTCACTAAATCTTATGGAGATAGAGGGAGAGTGATGGGGTGGGAGACGGACATTGACTAATTCTTTCACATTAGAATCTCTTGATGTCTGTGTCTGTGTTATGCAAATCCTTTCCAGACAAGCTAAGGAGCAAGAAAATGGCCAAAGCCCATCCAGTTCAAGTATTCCGGTTCGGTGGTCATCTTTCTGGATTCTTTGGGTGTCCATCTGAAAAGCATTATGAGAAGCATTTTCTGAGACCAATGGAGACTTGTGGTTTCTTCCCATTTTATTGCTGCTTTTGAAAGAAAAATAGTAAAGAAAGCACACACACACACACACACACACACACTCATGTTCTCCGTTGAGCGGTTAACTGCAGTTTCAGAGCTACAAGAGCAAAAGACTACACCTAGGCATTAGCTGAAGCACAGAGAGGAGAAGGGAGCCAGGAGTTCCGTAAGTGAGCCCTTGAAGAAGCGTTGTGAAGCCCTTTCTGGTTTTCAGGCCCCAAAGAGTACACACTAATGAGAGCCCGTGGAAAAGGATTGCGGGAACAGTAACTGAGCCAGGTGTGAAAGAAGCACCCCCTTTAGCTTGTGTATTCCAGTGCAGCCGTGTGAGAAGCTCGAAGACGAAATGGTGCCTCCCTGAGCATTCGAGCCCACCCTGCCTGGGTGGCTCGGTAATGCCACTGAGTCAGGCATGTATAGACCATCTCATCTAAAACAGCATTATCCGTGGTCATCCTTCTACCAGTGGAGGAAGCGGAGGCACCAGCGAAGTCTAGCCACTTCCCCAAAGTGCATGGCTAAGCAGTGTACAGAGCGGAATCATCAGGCAGGCAGGCCGGCCATCATGCTCCAGACGCAAGTTCAGTGCCTTGACTTTGGCAGTTCTGAAGTTTGTCCTACCGTACCACGCACTGCACTCTGGCCGCCAGCATGCTTCCTCGCTGAATCCCTACATGGCCCTATAAATGAGAGCTCACTACTGTTTCCCACACGAGGAGCCGATCTTGCAGAGGGGCAGTGAACTGTCAAGGTCACGGAGCCCGGGAGTGGGGAGCAGTGCATGGAAAGCCAGGACTGTTACTTGGGGTGAAGGAAGTGATTACAAGCTCAGGTCTAGAGTGTGGAGGAGCGCTGCTCACCTGGGAGCTGGCCTCGGCCCTCTGATTACTGCAGGACTTTATTACTTTCCAATTCCCTGAGCTTGGCACACCTGCTCCGTCCTTCCGCTTCTCCTTCCGGTGCCCTTTCTCTCCATCTAGGGACCCAGCCCCTCTACCTCCCTACCCTGCCATCTCTGCTGAAAGTGCTGGGGAAATGGTCACCCTTTCTAGTGCTGCAGTGTAGCCTGAGGTTTTCCATTCCTGAAGGGGAGAAAGGGGGGCGGGGGGAGAGAAAGTGTTCAAGTGAGCACAAAAACCAGAAAACTTGAATGCTGCTAAAATGATCATTTCAATTTTCTGAGAATGTGCTTCTCCACTCTTATCTCCCCCACTTCCACAAGTGCAGGGGTCAACCTCCACAGGTCATGGCTTCTCACCTCTACCTGAAACCAGAGGAGGATATTACAGGGTTTAAAAACCACCTGGACTTCTCCCGAGCTCCAGGTTGCAGACCAAAACGTAAAGGGAGTAAGAGGAGTCCAGATTTACATGGCGAATACAAGCAACTTGCTCAGGCCATGAATGACAGTGCAGAAGGCAGAGACACACAGCACAGCATTAACTCACAATACCCACAGCATGGTGGAGGGCTTGTGGTGCTGCAGGAAGAGCCCAGGAAGGAGCAGGTGGACCTGAGGAAGCAGTGGAGACAAGTCCACACCATCCATGCCCTCATGACCAACCCAAGAGCTTAGGGAAGAGAACAGGACCACGCCTGTTCATCTGTAGCACAGGACATGAGAGACCTATCTTCCGTGCTGCTAAGAGGATATGCAGAGAGCACAGGGCACTGAGCCCAGCCCTGAGCAGATACCTGAAGAGTGTTCATTGGTGGGCAGCATCGCTGTCCCCTCACATGGCTTGTTCAGCCTGTCCCAGAGTAAATGTCCTTGTGAGACTCATCACTCAGGCCCCACTGTGCAGAGAACGGGGTGTTCACAGCTCCCCACTGTGCAGAGAACGGGGTGCTCACAGCTCTACTTGCACTGGGGTCCTCTTGATTAAGAGATATGCCCAGAGGTGCTGCAGGACAGCAGGTATAACTGGGTGGGAGGGAAGAGAACTGGGGTTCTCTTGACTAAGAGATGTACCCAGAGGCGCTGCAGGACGGCAAGTATAACTAGGTGGGAGGGAAGAGAACTGGGGTCCTCTTGATTAAGAGATGTGCCCAGAGGCACTACAGGATGGCAGGTATAACTGGGTGGGAGGGAAGGGAACAATCCCATATCCAGCTGGGCACAAAAGAACCACAAGCACATGCTCAGGGATCAGAAAATGGCCCAAGACTCAGGAGTTGAGAGTCAGAGGAGACCATGAGTTTTTCACAGAGTCAGTAGGGCTATGCAAACTTAGAGTTTGCACTGAACTAACAGAAAGAAAGGGAGAGGAGATTATGGGTAAGATCTGGGTCAATGCAGATGGTACAGTCATCATCTGCATCCACACACTACCTCCCTATTCATCCATCACCCTCCTGCAGGACTGGTCAGTGTCCTTACTGTTACTCCAAGCCCGAGGTTCTCAGCTCTGCAGCATGGCCCGAAAGGCCCACGGTTGGCCGAGGGATCTAGGTCCATTAAGGAGAGATTTGAAAGACTTGATCAAACATTTCAGCTTCTTATTGTCACAGCATTTCAAAGCGTGTCAGTGGAAACACACCCCTCTCCCTGAGCTGCCCTAGGGACTTCGGACCCTCCCAAGCTCTTCACATCTTCTCCTGATACCCCACAGTTCTGTACACTGCAGTCACTCAACAAATATTTTCAGAAGGACAGAACCTGACACAAGAACACCAGGCAAGGGCAGAGACCCTGGAGATTTCTGGCAACCAAAGTGTAAACCGCACTGTGGCTGAGACATACAAACTCCGTCTCTCTGGACAGCCATGTTATCCCATCTTGTGTGGGATAATAATACATACTCATGTGAGACTCCAACCAACCAGACTGTGTTTCTGTGGACCCGCTGGAAAATGGAGTCTCTCACATTCCTGTAGCTGGGAAGATCACCCCCGGGGTCCTGGGATTTATTTCCCTTTCTCGAGAGAAGAGGACAGATAATGAATACACCTCCTCAACTGATCAATGGCCTGCACTTAGATCCTGGCACCATCCCTCCTCCTGAACAAGGTGAAAAGAACGGACCCATGAGTGATGGTCGTAAGGAACTGGCCTCAGAAGAGGAAGGAGAAAATATTAAGAAAACAACGTGGGCGTTTGAAAGCAAAGCCCTCTCCCTGCTGAAGTGGCTTGGACATTCATCTTACTCTCGGACTCTGCTTCGCCAAACTTGATGGAAGTCGGTTGAACTGACATAAAGACCAGCTCAACACGAGCAGCCGTGATTGATGGAACCATTCCCAGCATCAGAGAAAACCGGCACTAAAGGATGCCTTGAGCTTTCTGTTAGCTGTTTTATGACAGGGCCAGTGCTCCCCCGGTGCCCCCTCCCAGGGTTTAAAGAGTAAATTAGCAGAATAAGTGATTTCAAAAATAGAGGGGAATTCAAGAGGGGGGGAAAAAGACCGGGTCACGGGATGTGAACCTCTGGGGGAAGACAGCGGTGACCCCAAAAACTGGGTCCTATTTGGTTTTATCTGGATGCAGCAGTTTGGGTCTTAGGATACAGGATTCAAATGAGCTTTCACTTAATGCCCTTAAGTCATGCAATCACAATGGCAAAAGAAAGAAACTAGCTGTCCTTGGGAGTCGGGATCGCAGACACAGATGTCCCAAATGAGCCACGCTACAGAAAGTTAGGGAGGACGGCCAGCCCGGCATGGCCTGTTCTCGAGTATGTCGTGCTCTTTCAATTTGGAGACAATGAGACATTTGCAGGAGGATTGTACTCTTAGGAGGTTTCTTAATATGAAAGGGAAAGAGCGGGCTTTCAAGAACGCTAGGGAGCATTCCTTCTTGTCCTTTCTGGATTACTGGAGACCTTCCCCCGCCTTCCTCCCCTCTTAGTTTTGAAGAAGGTTAATTATGACCAGAGAGCGTCTTGAAACTTCTTGGTACGTGGGATTCTGCCATTGTTGAAGCAGACAATGGTCCTCTGGGTGCAGCAGGAAATAACTTAGGAAGCACCCAAATCGGAAGCCATGCCCTGGCGTTCTGTGTGATGGCAAACACCCCTTTGGAAAATACCACCCCATTTGAGGATGGAAATCTCAGAGACACTTGGCTTAAAAGGTCAAGTGTCTCTTTGGCTATCAACCATGAGCTAATGCCTCATCATTCCCAATGAAAGGCATCCATACTCCTGTCTTCTCCCTGGCTCATTAGCAAGGCCCAAATATGTTCACTACGCAGTAGATTTTTGGCCTGGTTTAGGAGGTATGGGAGTCTTCAAGTTTCTTTATCTTGACCCACAAGGCCTAGGGCTTTCAAAGCAATGATGTTCATGACCATATAACATACCAGTGAATTCAGTCAGTGATAGCATGACAATCCAAGTATCAAGACAAGACAGCCATGATTCGTCCATGGGTTTTTGATGCTGAGACTACTCAGACCAAAGTCCAGCGCCAGTGAGAAGGTAGAGGTTTGGTTGGGAAATGCCCCAATGGCATGCTCACCACCAAGTTAAAGCTGGGTGTTGGTGGGATCAGAATAAAATGCACCCTCATGCAAATGAGGGTATCCTTCACATGTACGCATGATGCCATGACACAAAACAAAACAAGCTAGCTAAGCATTTTACATACCGGGAGATAATGGGAGGGGATGTGCCAAAATCCTGACTAGGCAGCCTGGGTCAGAGAAGCTTCTGTCTACAGTAAGTGGTGGCCAATGCCAAGACTCAGAACTGGTCAAAGTGCCAAGAACGAATGAGACTGTGAACACAGTCTTAAGGGGAACATCTACAGAGTCCTCTCCGAGGCCCGAGAGACGTCACCAAAGTGCGGGTAGAAGGAACCAGAGTGTGGGACATATTCTGTGGAACACTGCCATCTGGATGTGACATGGCTGCTACGTCCATGATCTCATAGCATTTTCAGATACCTGCTCAAGGCTGGGTTATCTTCACTCTATCATGTGTCTGGGGGTGGGGGTGGTGAGCCCCATATCTCCTTGGGGAGCTGGATGCAGTTAATGGTGTTGGGGGACTCTCAGTGGGGGGTAGCCCCAGGTAAGGCTGCCTTCACTCAAGTAAATAACCCTATACCTGCTCTCATACAAGCAACTCAGATTAAAGGCACTGGGCATGAAAAGCAGGGGGTGGGGCAGGAGGGTGGGCAGGGCAGGAGGGGTGGGTGGGTTGGGGGAGAGGACGTGTTGGGAGCAAAAGGGTTCAGTGGGAGCAGAACCAAAGTTCAACATATAATGTATGGAATTGTGAGCAGATAAGTAATCTTTCTAAAAAAATTAAAATGCAGCCTAGGCATGCAGACATTGGATCTCTCTCAACTCTTTGGCCGTTCCATTTTCTTAATGTACGGCTTCCTTTGTACATGAGAAATTATTAGTTTCAAGAATCCCTCTAACCAAGGAGAATGTTTCTTTTTGCTCCATGATAATGGAGTAGCTGAGGCCCAGGCATTCTGGGCCTATAGAACTCTGTCCATGGGATTTGATCATTGCAGTTAGCCCCTTTCAGATCAAATGATCAACAGAACTGATGTGAAAAACCCTAAGCCAGGCTGCTGCAGGCCTGTGAGCGGTGGCTATTCAGGAGACTGAGGAACGAGGGTCACCAGTTCAAGGCCCGTCATGGGCTACACAGCAAGCTCAAGGCTGGCCTGGACAACTTAGTGAGACACTGTCTCAAGATAAAAAGCTAAGAAGGATACAGTAGCTCATTAGTAGATAACTAACCTAGCATGCAAGAAACCCTAAGTTCAATTCCCTGTGTAGAAAATAAATGTGAATATGAATAATGCAGTAATATCTGATGAGGAGATGTGGCAAGGAGGTGGGGTTTAAAAACGGAGATCAAGGCAGAGGTGGAATCCTATTCTGGACGTGGAGAGTCTCCAGGTCTTCATCATCAAGAGAAAGAACGGGCTGTGGTGGAAGGTTTCAATGAGGCATGTCAGGAAGCACGGCCCGAATGGCAACCGGCATCATCCAGGATTGCTAATAACAGCTGGTCATTTCCTCATGCCTCAGGCTCCGGGAGACATTACATGTCCTGCCTCGCAGTCCTGCTGGGGACATTAGTTCATTTCCACCAGAAAAATATAGTTTGTGATAGTTATGGCTAACTGTCAACTTGATGGGATCTGGAGTCACTTGGGAGATGGCCCTTTGGGTATGCCTGTGGGGAATTATCTTGATTACATGAATTAAGCTGGGAAGACCTACTCACTGTGGGTAGAACCACTCTTGGGTTGGAACAACTGGGGAAACTGAGCTGAGAGGAAGCACGCAGTCATTGTTCTCGGCTTCCTGGCTGTGGAGTTAATGTGACTGGCTGCTTGCTGCCTCAACTTCCCTGCAACGATGAACTGTCTGTCCCTCAAACTCCAAGTCAAGCAAACCCTCCATCCACAGGGTTGACGCTGTCAGGTATTTCTGTCACAGCAACAAGCAAAGTAATAAAGACGACCACTGTCACCTCATGCCTTGCGGACCCTTCCGTGTCGCTGGGTTAAGTTGCCTGCCCTCCAGAGATGGAAAAGGAGAGGGGCAGAGACCAATACCCAATGCAGGAGATAACTAGACCATCTGAGAATCCCTCTGTGGTGTGCAGAGCCTAAACAAGGCCCTTGCTGGGAAGTGACCAACACAGAAAATCAGAATGTTCGGTCCTGACTGCTCCAGAGTCAGTATTCCTTCAAGTTCAAACATAAGCCTGTGTCCTGTGATTGCACAGAGGGGTGACCTGATGTGAGATTCTCAGTCCTCCTGGACATTCTGAGTGATGTCTGCCTTCACCCTCTCCTGTCACGGGTATATATGTGTCCTAGAGATGAGAGAACAGTCATCTAGCAGAGAGGGAGACATGAGACTGTCACACCAACCCATTTCCACCTCTTCAACAAACCTCTTCAAACTTCTCCTTGGCCTATAGGTTTGTGTCTCATTTACAATGGAATGCAGCAGTTGGTGGGACCACAACGAAAACTCCTCATTATAAACTAGGAGATGTGTGGAGAGAGAATTATTTACCCAAAGGCTGTGCTCGGTCAGTGTTGCCCCAATATTTATTTAGCCCACACACAGAGAAGTTGTGTTAACATTTGCCAGAGAATGTAACTTTATAAAGTAACTGGCTTTTTTTTTTTTTAAAAAAAAAAAAAGACAGCCTATCATTTTACAAATAACTTTAGAATTGCTCCAGTTAAATGGCTGGCCTCTCTCAGGTTTGTCTTACCCAAATGCTAAAGAAACAATATCCAGAATTATGTCTCATAAAATACAGGTATTACAGACTGACTGTTTAGCCCATTAAAGAAAATGGAGAGTGAAATGTGAATTATTTCTACCCAAGGCAGAAGCAGACAGAGTTACCAAAATTACGTTAGGCCAATGTGGCAATTCTTTAAGTCCGAGGGGCAGCACGGCTAACGGCTCCTATGCCAAAATCCTATTAGGTGGGCTGTATTTGTCAGCCAACAGTGACAGGAATTCCATTTCTCAGACCCAAATCGAGTGTAGCTGGAGAGAATTTACCCAAAACATTTGTTTTTGGTTAATCAGCAACATTTGCAGGCCTCGAATATCCTGTGAGAGTGAGGCCTGTTGAAAGGAGAATACCACTCTAGGCTGTTTATTTAATGAGTAAGAAAACAAGCAGGGGGGGGGGTGGGCAAGGTGTGAGGCCCAATGCTGTCCTCTACCAGAGGGAGTCAAGCTGAGATCTGATGCTGTCATAATCACTCACAGTAACAAACCACAATGATCATCACTTCCCAGGTATGACACGGTTGATAGACACAGGACGAGACCGGAGGAGAAAGGCAGAAAGGGAAACGCCCTGCTTCTTTCCCTATTGCTGTGATAAAATACCCCGACAAAAGCAGCTTAAGGGGGCCCGGAGAGACGGCTCAGTGGTTAAGAATACTGGCTGCTCTTCCAAAGGACCTGGGTTCAAATCCTAGCACCCACATGATAGTTCACAACTGTCTCTAATTCCAGGTCCAGGGGATTTGATACCCTCATACAGACATACACAGAGGCAGAACACTAATGTAAAGCCACAGGTTTCTCCTGGCTTACAGTCCAAGGGTACACCCTGTCTACCATGACAGGAAAGTCTAGGCAGCGGGAGCTTGAAGCACATGATGTCCCCAGTCAGAAAGTAGAAAACAATAAATGAGTGTATTCAGCCAGCGTTCTGCACTCTTACACCGTCCAAAACTTCAGTCAGGGAATGGTGCTGCCCACAGTGGGCAGATATTCCATCAATCCAATCAAAGTAGCGATCATAGCTGAGATTTGAGAACACTCAACAGGTGAAAGTAATTAAGAGACGCTGACATGAACTATGCTTGCTTACTCTGCTGGAAACCATGGTTCAGTCACAGGTCAGGGTACTTACAGCTGCACAATGGGGACTCCCCAGCCATGGTACTGATGGAATACAGTGGGTGCTGGACCATGAGGTTACAGTGGAAAGCTAGAGTATCAAAGTAGGTGAAGACCACACTTACTGAAATAGGAATCCGTAGGACAAGAGAGACCATGGCCACAATAAAATGAGGAATGTGTGGCACTCCTTCATTCTTAGAGTCTGCTAACTTTTAGCAACTTTGCTTCAGTTCTCAAAAGAGCTAGAGCTGGTACCCAGTTCCTTGCTTGCCTTCTCAGTGGGATAGAGGGAGAGGAACAGCTACCCATCCCAGCCTGCCCCTAAGAGGCATTCTGTGAAGATTCATTTATGAATAGTACAAATGTACATCATGAGGCCTCTCTCTACTCTGGGAAGACTGATGTGAGTGACAAAGATATTTAGAGACCCACAAATCGAGGACAAAAATGTTAAATTTCCTCAGGGAAGTTCCTCGGGTGCTTGCTAGGGATTATAAAGGAGGAAAAATTCCAGAGATTCTATGGCTTTAGACAACAAAAATTTGCTCTCTAACATTTCAAGAGCTCTGAAAGCCAGCATCAAGATGTCTGCAGGGTTGGTCTACCTCAAAGCCAGTCAGGACCCATCCCAAAATCACATGGCTCTCCAAGGTCTTGGTGTCTCATTGATGGCTACATCAATGATTTCTGTGTTTACTTCCTACTTTGTGTACCCCTCTGCCTCTTCACTGTTGTAAGAATTGTAGTTATTGGAGTCGGGACTCATTCCTCTTAAGATTCTTCAAAGACCTAATTTCCAAATAAGGTCCCAATCAGGTTATGGTTGGCAGTGGAAGGAGATACGTGCCTGGGCCGGAAATGTCATCCTGGTATCCACAGGCAAGGGCCGTCCAAGATGTGTGTGGGTGTGTGGGTGTGTGGGTGTGTGAGGGTGATATCAACTGTAGGACTTCAGCACAGGAGCTCAGCAGACAGATTCCTCCACCCCTGGAACCTGACAAGAGAGCTTCAGTACCTCCATCCTTCTACCTACCACTGCACCTCTCATACCCAGTGTCGGGAGAAACCTCCAGTGGAGGGGCAGAAATGCTGTGACAATGACACTAATGCTTCGTAAGTGAAAATGTGATTAAGAACACAAGGCAGTAAAAAGAAACCAGGATGCTGACAAGTCTCGAGTTAGCTAAGGACAAATTCGACCAACAAATGGACTTGCTAAAAATTTCAGGGGGAAAAATAACTGCTTTTTTAAAAAATTTTTATTGTTCTTGTATTTTAGACCACTGTGCATGCTGGTTTACCATGAAAGAGGCTGCAGATGGGTCTTTACAAGCCTCGCTGAAAGACTTGCTTGATCCAGGCAGCCTTATCCCCAGGAGGAAAGGTGGGGTGAGGAGGCAGGCTGGGCTCCGGCCAGGAAGGCTCGGGGCAGCCCTCCCACTCCCACCAGCTCCACCAATTTCCCCCAGGAGGTTTGGTTTAATGAAAGAATTTGGGAGTCACAGAAAAGACTGAAAAGCATTGCTGTATGTCAGAGGTTGGCAAACCTTTTTCCTCCTTTTTAGGTAGAGGGCCAGATGGTAAATAATTTAAGCTTTGTGGGCCAAGAGGCAAAGCCAAGGCCACTCAGAGTCCTGTAACAGGAGAAAGCAAAGCCTTTTCTTTTTGAAGAGACCCAAGAACGTTAGCATTGAATCTGAAATATTAACTCAATTTCATTTGCATGTGTCAAAAAGTAATATTCCCTCCTTCCTCCCCCACCCTCCTGCAACCATTTAAAATTAGAAACCTACCCAGTTCTTATTCTTGCCCCCAAAAACTGCAGACTGCATTGGGCCCAGGCAGAATAATCTATAACACCTGGACTAGGTTTTTGCAGGCCAGGCAGAACCCAGTCCTAAAAAGAGACCTGCTAGCAACCGCTGTAAGGGAGATTATGTGGGAGTCCATGACCCAGAGGGAAACAGATCTGGCAGCTACTGAAGTAACACACGCCTTCAACAGGCATTCCATGCAGGAAGCAACTGCTCTCTGCTCGGTTTTCAAAATCATAACACTAAGTACAGTACGTACATAACTTAGCAGAGAGATGCTTTTGTCAAATAAACATATCTTTTCAAGTTACAGCTAGGAGCTGAAGAGATGACTTAGCAGTTAAAAAGGCAGCGTGCAGCTATTGCAGAGGGCAGGGATTAGTTCCAAGCACCGACGCCAAGTAGCTCAGGAGGGTCTATAAAGCCAGTTGCCAGGGGTCAGATGCCTCTTCTGGACTCCATAAGCACCTGCACTCATGTGCATAGTCTCATACACAGACACATTATAATATATATAAAATATTACATCTAACAAGCCCCTCTCTTACCACGTAAGTTGAATTGTGGTAGAGAAGGCAGGCACAAGCTTCTTGTCTGCATTACACATTTTCAGAGGCCATCAACAGAAATCTGAATCACAGTGATAAAGTACCTCATGCATATGCAAATCAATCAAACATTATCTTGGCCTCTGGCCTCTGAACCTACTCTGGAGCTCAATGAGCCTGGCACACCTTACCACCAAGGAACAACCCATCTGTCCCCAGATCCCCGAACCTCCTCTGTGGCCCTTGTGCATTTGACTTCTTGCTGACTTAAGTCTAATCCTGGTGGCTTTGCATATAGATTTCCGGGGATTCTAATGACTTACCCTTCTTGAGCATATTCCATAACAGATCAGACAAACCCAGAGTAAAAATGTGCTTTCTGCCCTACGAGAGTGGGGAATGATCTGAGAGGCTCTTGGGAGCAAACCCAAAAGCAAATACAGTGTCTAAAATTGCTCTGAGGAACTGTGAATTCTCTAGCACAGAAGAGGAAGGCCACAGTGACCTCCGCAATTCCGAAGTGACCCACTAAAATGGCAAGACGGCTGTCAAACTGGAAATCAAGAGCAACTTCAGATCAACCCTCCTCCATGTGTGACAGGTCTAGGAAGACCTCCCTTTATCCCCCATAATTGCACAAGGCTGCATAGAAATAATATGTGAGCTATCACTCTGAACCCCATATGTTCTGAATAAATTACATCATCTACGCTCTTCAAAACACGGCGAAGAAGCAGGTTTCCCTCCACTTGACAGATAAGGAAATTGTAACACGGAATAAATTAACTTGCATGCATTATATAAGATAAGTAAGCATCGGAGGAAAGCACTCAAAGGTGATATCTAGAAGCTAGAGTCCAGACAGACTGTCAAACTGTGGTCTAGGGGCAAATCTGGCCCTCAGCCTGGCTCTACAAATAAAGTTTTATTGCAACACAGCATCCATGTATGTATTTTCTATGTTGTGTCCCTGTTGTAACACCAGAACAGCATTCTAACAGGACTACAGCGCTCACAAAGCTACAAGTACTTACCACGCAGCCTTTTGACAAGAAAGGCCCCTTATGGATTCTCACTAGACTACAAGCCTGGGTTGGTGAAAGCCAGCTGCCTCATAGGCTCTCAGTTGAAGCCTCACATCTGGGTAATTATTCAGATCAGAAGCAGGTAGCCTTGGAACTTCTTTCCCAAATACACCAACTGCCCTTACAGTCTGGACAATGCAAGTGTTCAGAATGAGAGAGCAGCCTGTTCACGGGCGGCTTGCTAGACAGCTTTGTCCACAAGCCACACAGGAGCTGCATAGGGTCTACCATGTTTCAGTCTACTTGAGAGTTTGGTTGACACAACAGAGAGCAAAAAGGGAAGCAAAAAGGCACAAGGAGAGAAGGAGAGACCTAGAGATCGTGGGGCCACACTGACTGACCATGGAGGCAGAGCTGAAGGCCAGGATGGGTGGAAGCTCCTTCTAGCCACAGGAGAAACTGGGAGTCTCAACACCATGACCTCAAGTGCACTTCCACGGCCTGCTACCAGGGCATCGAGTGAGCTGGCCTAGCAGGCTTGTTTCACTAGGCCAGAAACCAAGGCCTAGAGGGATGCTACCTGTCAACATATACATGCAAACAATTATAACAATTTGAAACACATTCTTAACCATTTTCGTTTGCCTCAGTTATTGCTAACGCCATCTTTGTGGGAACTTTTTCTTGTTTAAAGCCAGCAGATAGCCTGGTATGATACACACCTTTAATCTCAGCATTCAGAAGGCAGAAAGGTCAGTGGATCTCTGTGAACTCAAGAAGAGCCAGGGCTATACAGTAGAATAAAAGCAGGAAACAAACAAACAACCCCCCCTGAGCCAACAAGTAAATGGCAATTGACTCACTATTGTTCATTTTTATTCTGCTATACTCTGAGACGGGGTCTAGTGTAATCATTACAGAGGCTTCACTCAGCAACTCATGGAAACAGATGAACAGACCTGCAGCCAAACATTAGTCTGGGGAATCCTGCAGAAGAGAGGAAGGACTGTAGGAGACAGCGGGGCCAGGACACCACAACAAAACCCATAGAAGGGGAGCCTGGTTTTGCTGCAACTTGATAAGCTGTGTTTGGCTGATACGCTTGGGAGGCCCAACATTTTCTGAAGAGAAATGGAAGAGGAGTGACTTGGAGGTGAGAAGGGAGGGACTGGGAAGGAAGAAGGGAGGGGAAACTGCATTCAGGATGTAATCTACAAAAAAAGAATAAATAAGGAATACATAAAAATAAAGTGTTTAAACCACCCAGAAGGGTACTGCAAGTTGAGTTTTTATCTTAATCCCCTTGCTAGGAAAGACAAGTAAGAGAGGAAAAGAAATGAGAGAGAGAGAGAGAGAGAGAGAGAGAGAGAGAGAGAATGAGCAAAGTAAAGCAAAGGGAGAAGGAGGGGGAGGAGGGGGGAAAGAGATTTGGAGATAGAGGAGGAGGAGGAGAAGGAGAGAGAGGGGGGGAAGGAGAGATTCTATATACAACATCCTTCTTAATCAGTTTTGTTTTACTTAACTTTGAGTTGTGAATCCCTTGTGAGATGAGACTCACAGCATTTTATAATTCTGGTTCTATTTTTAAAATACAGGTGTGTGGTTTTCTGTCCAAAATCAGCCCAACAGACAGTGAGCTGTGGTCATGATGTGATAAGAGGAGCTGCCTGGGACTTGGAGAGCTGTTAGCACTTTGCCTCGATGGCTTCTTGGTTCTACAAGTTCAAAGATACCCAAGTGAGCCCAGGATTTCTCAATTGACAATACTGCTGGGTTTCAGTGGCGTTAAAGCCAAAATGACAATGATGGGAAAGGAGAGCTGTGCAGCTCCTGCAGCCTAAGAAGTGGACACACAGGCCACCCTTGAGCTGGGGCTGCGGCAAGAGTCTGGGCCCACACAGCACACACGTGAACTTCTCATGACCCTCAAGTACACCCCTATGATATATCACACACACCATAAAACAGCCTTGTAATTACAGAGAAAAATTGATTTTAAAAGGCCTATATCAAAATTAATAGTCATAAAAATATAATAACCCATGTCAGAGAATTTAGAGACCAAAGAATATTTTTAACATTATATCTCAAACTTATAAATGTTATATATAGCATTCACAGGGGCTTTTTTTAAGTGGAAGAACTAATGCATTAGGGATTTATTATATAATCTCAATATTTAAAAATAAGTATTAATACCCCCCTCAGGCCTAAAATCAATAAGTTCATCTCAAATCATTAAAACACTGATTCCGGGGCACATTCTCCATGTCCCAGACTTAAAGGATAAAGTGCCTGCGTCAGCCAGAAGAGGAAGCAGTCACGCATGCGCCTGCAACACCCAACACGGGGAGGGCTTTTCCCAGGGGAGCAACCAGCACAGAGCTCCAAGGAGAAGAAACTTAGAATATTTGGGTGAAACTGAAGTATGTCCTGGAATGAAAACTAAGCCAGTAGAAGCAAATGTTTTAAATTCTTGGTTCAATCTCACTCCAGAAGCTGAAACCCACAGCTGGTACTATTATTGGACCAGAAACCTCTGGCTAGACAGTTCGTAGGCCCTTGAGAAACTTACTACTATCATTCTGCTAAACAGACGTGGTATGAAACTAAGCCCTAATAAGTTATCAGTATATCATACCTATAGATTAATGTACCTCTCGATACTCACCAGAGAAGCTTCTATCTGTAGTAGATAGTGACTAAAACAGTCATACAACTGGCCAGAGTGCAGAGACTAGGGGCCAACAGAATTATCAGCCCTACGGGGGAACACATATACACCCTCAGGCCTCCCAAAGTTAAGAGTGTGAGAGCCACAGGCCACAGTATCTGCTGGACCTAGCATGGCACTACACATACAAACTCACAGAAATTGTGACCATAGGGGCTGGAGAGGTGGCTCAGTGATTAAAGCCCTAACTGCTCTTCCAGAGGAGTGGCAGCTCATAACTGTCTGAAATCCAGCTCCAAGTGATCTGATGCCCTCACCCATACAGGCAGACAAAACACCTCTGCATATAAAATAAAACTAAATGAATCGTTCTTTAAAAGGGATTTGGGATGACGGGCATGCGACCCATGTGAACCCAGGTCTGATGAGTTCATGCAGCGAAGAGGAGCAAAGGAGCTAAACATGGACGCTCACCCTAGCAGGGGAGCTACTGGCAATTCTGTGGAAGGAGGAGTCAGTTTTACTAAGAGTGTAGCCTCTGGTGGAAGGCCACCAATCGAGAGTATTTGGCCAGCATAGATGGATTGGATGGGGTTTCTTTTTTTATTTCTTATTAAAGGACACATGTTAGATTACTGGTGACAAAAAAGTGCGTCTCAAGAGGATTGGGGGAGGGGAGGGGTGATGAATATGATCAAAACACATTGTAGGGACTTCTGAAGGAACGGATAACTTTTTTAGGTAAAGTAAGTTCTTGGTTAAACTGCAATAATACACATATACAATGTAACATAATACACATATATAATGAAACCCGCTGGTGGGGTGGAGCCGAACATAAAATAGGTAACACATTAAAATCATCCTCAAGTATCCAGTCAGCAATAGTATACTTCAGGCTGAAAAACATGGGAAAGGGAGAGGTGTCACAATAAAACAAAAGAAAAAAGGAAATTAAATACGTGGCTACTGTGATTGGAAAAGAAAGTGTCCCAAAGGGAGACGAACAACTTGGTGTGGCAGTACACGTTGGGTAGGGACAGCGGGCTTTAGCAATGTTCTCAGGCCATTTCAGATGAACACAGGGAAGGGCGGTGTTCCCAGAGACTCACAGCTCCAGTGTCTGCTCTGGGCCAGAGACGCTCCCAGCTGAAAGCGGCCACTTGCAGCCACAGCTATACAGGTCTGTTTCTTTCTTTTCTCCCACCATCTGGGAAAGGTAGACCAGCAAACAGAGACAACACGTCTAGAAACCAACATGGGCATCTATTCCTTTCTCAAATTTTTGATATTTAGTAGAAAATGAGGTCTGAGTTGAGGGGCAGTTTATATTTTTCTGTAGCTTTTAACAAACTTGATCATCTAATCATCCTTCATTAGGCAAGCTTAAAATAATTATTTTAAGCCTCTAGAGAAAAATCCCCAACTCTGACATTTGGTTTCTCTTATCTTGACTCAGAATCTATTCAGACAAAGACTTCTCACTGACAATTTGGTCCCTTTTAAGAAACACTTGTGTGATGCTTGAATAAACCCATAGGCCCAGAGGGAGTGGCCCCACTAGGAGATGTAGCCTTGCTGGAGGAAGTGTGGCCTTGTTGGAGGATGTATTGCTGGGGATGGACTCTGAAGTCTCCTATGCTCAAGCTACTGTGAGTTCCACATGACACACAGTCCCCCTTTTACTGTCTACACAGTAAAATGTAGAACTCTCAGCTCCTTCTCCAGCACGGTGTCTGCCTGTACGCTGCCATGATTCCCACCATGGCCATAATGGACTAACCCTCTGAAGCCATAAGCTAGTCCCAGTTAAATGTTTGCCTTTATACGAGTTGCTGTGGTCATGGTGTCTCTCTACAGCAATAGAAACCCTGACTAAGGCATCTTGCCTAAAAGGGCCACCTCTCCAAACATCTTCCACAGCTCTGGGTTTGCACCCTTCAAGACAGAAGCTAGACCGACAGGTTCAGGACTGTTGTGGTGAGGAGGCACCAGAGGAGTTACAGTCAGCAGAGAATGTAAGAAAGAGACATCGCATAGAAACTCTCTTACGAGGCCCAATATTCCAGCTGTAACTCCACGAACATGTAAGTTTGCTCCTGATCTCCAAAACGCTAACATGACTTCCTCAAAAGAACTGAAAATCTTCTTTTGTAAGTTGTCCTGCTCTGTTTATTTTTTAAAAGGTGATTTTTAAGGCTCTGAGTAGAGCAGTGAACGCGTTCGCTCTGGAAGAGTGTGCGTGACTGTACCTCCTTTAGCTGGAGCACAGATTATGTCTTGACTTCTGTCCTAACTTCTGTACAAGGATACCAAGGCCTCCCCCTCATTCACAGACGCATGATCTTAGTATCTATGCCTAAGCCAGAGCAGGCACTCAGGACCTATTGAGTGACCGAGTACCTGAATTCTACAGACTAGAAGGAAAACTGGCCTCTTTAAAAATTAGCATGTCTTGCAGAACAAAGGGCCTGGGCAACCCTGAAGAGCAGTCCAGTGGGAAGTCATTGCGAACAATGCCCAGGCCGTCAAGACAGGCCCAATTCCGGCCCTGCAATTCTCTGAATCAGCTACTCCTTAAGTTCACATATTGCTCTTCTCAGCCAATGGCAATTCCGGGAGAGAGGCAATTGATAATAATTATGTTTTCTGCCTTCTCTCGGGTTATGAATTTATCATGATACGAAAGTCGGGCAACTCTGATGCCGCGTTAACAATGATAAACACCATGAAGACAAAAAGAAACTAAATTTAAGCATTTAGATTCTGCAGGGGAGTTTATTAAACAGATTAACTAGGGAAAGGCAGAGCTACACAATTATGGAAATCGGGCAGCAAAGTTCTAGCTGGCTATTTCTGATGGCCACCGGAGAGCGTGTCTCGGATGCCCTGGATTCTGCGGGTACCTTACCATGTGCTTTGCTGTCATTCACAGTTGCATAGTTGAATGCTCATTAGTTTGCATTCAGAAATTGTAAAGGGCAAATTCGAGCTGCATAGTAATATGAATCGCTTCGTGGACACACGCAGTGACCATGCCAAAGCCACCTCTCCTGGGGAACCCATGTTCAGTCTGACAGCAAGAGCCATGAAAGGGTCTTCAAAAGACTTCGGTTCGAAAGGAAAACGTTGAGAGGCAGCCTTTCATCTGGAGTCATCTGTGTCCTCAGTCACTCCTCTCTTCTCCCTAGGTCTCCCCAACAACAGCAGAGGCACCAGCCGCCGCACAGTAGCAAGATGGATACAGCAGCCAGAGCTAGAGCAGAGGAAGAGGACACTGGGTACACATGCTCCTTACCTAGATGCAGCCAGGCCAGGCCCCTGGGAATATTGAAGTGGCTGTCGTTTTCTGTGTGAATAGATGAGAAGTACCTTGAGTAACCTAAGCTTGTGGGACACGAACATCAGAATGTGTGGGAGAATACACATTCAGAGAGGGACTAGCCTCCTCTTCAATGTCCTGGCTGATGTATTTCCCTGATCTTACGACATTTGATTTACAACAGTGAATTCACCTTCCCTTCTACAGGGCCCTTGGAAGTGGATTTAAGATCAAGCTTCCAGCCCAGTGGTCCCTAACCTTCCTGATGCTGCAGTCCTTTAATACAGTTCTTCATGCTGTGGTGACCCTCCAACCATAAAATTATTTTGTTGCTACTTTGTCACTGTAATTTTGCTGTGTTTATGAATCACGGTGTAACTATCTGATGGGGGTCACGACCCACGGGTTTGAGAAGTGCTGTTCTAGCTGAAGAAAACGAGGCACTTCCCTGAAAGCCTATGAAAATGCCCCACTCTGGAAATGGTTACTCTACAGGTGACAGTGCTCTCCCTGGAAAGCTGCAACTTGAACCTACATGGTTAGTCACCCAGGGTATGATGAGATGAATGCATTCACCAACGTAACCAAAATGCGATATCGGCTTCCCTTCTCATCAGTTCCAATGTTAAAAATTACTAATGGTTTTCCAAGGCTGGCTGCCAGGAATGCGGCCCACTCAAAGTCGGTGCCAGTATGAATGCTGCAACCCTGCTGCCCCGCAGCATACTCCATGGGGACACAGAGCTACAGACCCAGGCCTTTCTGAGGTTCACTGGAACATTCTAAATGTGATTTTAGACCAAACACTTGCCTCTCTCTGGTTCCAACATTTCCTGTGGATATTGGATAGATTGGGCTATACTGAACTAGAAAGAACAAATCAAGGGAGGGGCTGAGACTGCTCTAGGGAGGAAGAAGAACGAAGCAGCCAGGAGTCAAAGAGGAAAGGGAAAGGGTGGGTTGGTTGGTTATTTGGTTGGTTGGATGGTTGATTAGTTGGTTGGTTGGTTGGTTGGTTAGTTGGTTGGTGGGTTGGTGGGTTAGTTGGTTAGTTTCAGGAGACAAGGCCTCACTATGTAGCCCAGACCAGCATCAGACTCAATCTCCTGCCTCTACCCCCATGCACTGGGATCATAGCTCAGACCGCCTGCCCTAAAGTGAAGCTGTGCAGGATTCCTTGTGCTCTAAAGGCTTGTGGCTTACATGTATGTGCAGTCTGCAGGCCTGCAGCTCATATGAGTTAAGGACAGTAAAACTCGAGATGTAACTAAGCCAAAACCCAGGATTTAGGTTGAGAGTCTGAAACCAAAAGACACTGCAAATGAACACTTGGTCCCTAAGGAGATTAGCCTGTGTTCTGGAAAGCCAACGATGAGGCTACAGAGAACCACCAAGGTTCTGACCAATTGGGGATGCTTTAAATTATAAGATGTAAAGGACAATGTGGAGGCAGGGCCTCCAGTTCAATAAGAAAATAACATATGAGTGCACTGCCTGCATACACATATGTGAATGCTGAAAGTGGCATCCAGTCTCCTAGAACTGGTGTTACTGGCGGGTGTGAGTTACTGTGTGGGTGCTGGGAATCGAACTAGGGTCCCGTGTAACAGCCGCAAGTGTTCTTAACCATTGAACCATCTATGCGGCCCCTTAATTCTTCACTTCAGTTTAAAAGAGAAACTTGGTGGATGATAAAGAGCTTGGGACCCACCCCTGGGTCTTCTTCCTTGAAACAGATTTATGAAAACTTTCTGAGTATCGACAGTGTGACAGTTAGCTTCATTCTTACAATGGAAAATCCATGTTTATCCCTATTGGTCTGTTAAATTTAACCAAGTTGAGAAGGCATGGCGTCAGGTATAGGAAATATCCATGGGGCTATAAAACTAGGGCACACAGGTACTCCAGGAACAGACAGCAAATATCTCAATGAGAACCAACCCTGGCATAATTGAGGATAACAAGTGGCCCAATGTACAAGAATAAGGACAGGTGATACTTGCTACATCTGACTGTCTTCTGTACTGCTATTTATTTTGAGGTAGAGTCTCAAAGTATAACCCAAACTGCCTCTGACTTCCAGTCCTCCTCCTTTAGCCTCCCAAGTGCTAGGACTGTGGGTGTGTGCCACCATTCCCAGGTTCGACTTCAGTATATCCATCACCAAAGGTTCAAACACTCTAGTATTGATGTAGAGCTGCTAGGCACCGAAACTACCACAGCTCCAGGCTCATACAACTTCTCCCACACATCTAGAATGGAGACGAGACTTATATCACACCTCAATGATACATTTGTTAATGGATGATTAACTTATTATGCTAATGGACTATCCCTCCCAAAAAAATCAAAATTAAAAATCCTAAAATGTCTACTTTTTAAGTTACCTGAAATTGTGACTTATCTAAAAGAATAAAATATCTGTTGGTCCACATGAACTTTCACTCAGAGACACAATCTATTCTGATGTCTTCCCTGGGTCAACTGCTACCTCACTTTGGTCTCCAAGATGAACTTATATGAGAAGAACTTACGTCCTGTGCCCTGCCCTCTCTCATAAAGGCTCCAAGAGATGGGATCCCAGCATTCGTGACAGTATCTTCCTGCAGCTTTGACTAAGATTTCTCCATGGCCAGAGCCAGGTGGTCTTTGATGACTGTCTCTTAGCCAGAGAGATAACCTCCTGGCTATGTTGGTATGGTGTCCTAGTGACATCTTGTGGTGAAACAAAATATAGAGATGCCTAAGGTTCCACCCATTTGACTGTGCCAGGGGGTGTGTGTTAACCCAAGTGACTCCTCATTTGTCCTTCCTTTGGTATAAAAACTAGAAATACACATTTGGGTCCAGTGGGTAGACATGATTTACCACATATAAAAGCCAATGACTCCATAGAGAAAAACCATGACCTTGATTTGCACGACAGACACAGTCACAGCAAGCCAACGGTTCTAGGTTCGCCTCGTCACAACCATCCCAGTGACTGGTGAATGAAAATGGTGGAAGGTGTAACCGAGGCACAGACATATACACAGGTGCCTAGGCTTCACAAGTAAAACTGAGTCGGGATGACGGGATTCCAGCAAGTGCTGGAAAGACTGCTAACATTCAGCCAGGAATTCTGTGAGCTTGGAGCATCCAACTCACAAAAGCTAAAGGTTCGTGTGGCAAACACAAAGTGGGCAAGACTGAGCCTCCCACAGACAAACTGATTCCTTAGCCATGTTCGGAGGTCACTGGCAGTGACTGCAAACAGACAGAAGGTACCTGCGGGAAAGACGGTAACAGAAAGGGTGGCCATTGGCACTTGAACTAACAGAGGTGAATAGAAGCAGACGGTTGACTAATATTAGTGCTCACTGTTGGTCAGTGAGGAGGTAAAGGCACTGGGCACAGAGGCCCTGGGACATGAGTTCAATCTTCAGGATCCACAGAGGAAGGAGAGAATGGTACCAAGCTGTCCTGTGACCTACATAAACACAAGCAAGTGCACACAAATGCACATGCACAAGCATACATACACACAGAAACATACACATACACACAGAGAGAGACATACACACAGATATACCAAAATAATTAAAAATAATAATAACAATAATAAATGATAATAATATGGTATCCAAAGTCATTTCTCTTTAAGCCTTACTTACAAGTGCAGGAAGGTCTATAAGGTGTAAGGGACCTAACATGTGGGAGCAGCTCTCAGCAGAGCCTGCTAGTTGGTAGAAACTTTCCTTCGCCTTTGACACACTGCCATGCCCTTTGGCCAATGTGCCCAGCAGCTGGAACCATAGCAGGGCCAGGCCTGGCCTTCATCCCCTACTCAGTGTGACAATGGACGAATCTGGATGCACACCTTTGTTTCCTGTCATTGTCCACTGGAGTGGCATAAGGACGAAACCTCAGGTGTGAAACCTCGGCCACACAGCAAAAGTCTCGAGATCTCTTGGTAGGGAGCACATTCCTTTTAGCAATTTCTAGGCCGGGCAAGGAGAGTCATAGGTTAACCCTGCCGATTCCACCGCACTGCTGAGAATGTGAAGATTTCCGACAGAAGGCCTTTTATGTCAGATATGGAGACTCAAAGCACCCTTCTCCTTGAGGTCACGGGAGGCAGCGCGGTTTGCATGGTGCAAACTGAGTATAATTTAAACTCAAGCCTGGAGTGCAGAATTTGAGCGTAGTACTCCACAAGGTTCACCTCTAAGAGCCTGAGAACCCCTCCCCTCCACTCGTCCCACATGTGAAGGAGACCTGAAGACAGCTTAAGAAGAGATCATTGTGAAGTAGTGTGCACAGTCCCTCATTGCACAAGGAGTCAAAATACGGTTTTGTTTTCCATTGTTCTCTATTTGGCGTTTTTCTATCTCTATTACTGTCTGTCCTTTCAATGCAGAAGAAGCAGGAACCGTGATGGCAGTGGCACAGCTGTTTACTTTTTTGAAGACGTGGGTAGAGACAGGGGACAATATGCTAATATTTGGCACAGGCTGCAGAAGTTAATCAAATTCTAAGAACCAGAGCATGGGGTAGAATTCAAAGAGATGGACAGTCAGGAAGAAACCCATAAATCGGAACAATTAAGACCGCTAATAATCACAACGAATGTACAAGACAGACAATTCAGGAAGAAGCGACTGAGGTTAGGAATAAGGGGAGGGGTTGGGGGAGGGCTAACTGAAGGAGGGGTGGGGTAGGGGAGGACTAAACAAGGGGGCTTGGGGATTGGCTAACCAAAGGCATGCAAGTGCACTGGATGTCACAAAGGAAGTGTTTTCAAACAAACAAGCAGCAGAGAGCACAGCTGCTGAGGCTGGTCACTGGATTCGAACATAAAATGAAAAGAAAAATGTCTGTGAGAAATCCTCGTGAGAGACTCAGTGATGGCTACCATCTTAAGACCCAAGTATGGAAATATGCTAACATCTTAGTACCCAGATATGCAAACGTCCTTATTGTCCATAAATGTAGAGTCATCCAGATAGATATTAACCCAGGACAAGAAAAGGCTATCTACAGAATAAAAAGTATTAATAAATCCACAAAAAAAGAGTTCAGCTTCGCTAACAATGAAGGAAGCACACAGGGAGAGGCCTTCCAGCTTTTCCCTTCACAGCCTTGATTGGTAAATGTGCCTGGTTCTCAGGGAAGACATGGAGATTGCATTGCCATCTTTCAAGGGGGTGAGTGAATAGGCTACCTCAGGACCGCCAGAGGGTCTTACCCTGGAAGGAGCAGGCCTACAAACTGCTGGCTGCTGTGTGCTTTTGCTGCTGTTCCCTTCACAAGGGAGGGAAAGGATGTGGACAGCCTGTATCTCCAGCAACTGGGGATCGGTTAGATAAATGATGGCTGCATTTCCATTCGGATGCCGGGCAGCTATTAAACATCTTTCTGTATGGAGTTAGTAACACAGGCTGAGGAAGAAAGGGCAGAATCCCAAACAGATCTATTTTCCTTCTTTGGGGCCTGTCAGTTAGTTATTTATTTATTTATTTATTAAGAATCTTGTGGACAAGCACTAGCATTCGCGATAGAATTTGGGGTGATCATCTCAAAATGGCCTACTCTTTATGAAGAAGGGAGATTGTGCAGAGATCTTCTGGTCCCCGTCCTTCTACTGATAAATGCACACAGCTTCACCCATTTAGACCTCAGCTTCTTCCTCTACCACAGAACAGCACTACATCTGAGGCCGTGCTCTGCCCATTCGAGCTGTAGTGTTGCTGCCCTGCAGTGTTGGAGTCTGCAGTCACACTAGCCACATGAAAACCGTTTCCCAGCTACACTAGCAGATGTGTCCTCACAGCTGGGGCACAGGCACCCTCCCGCCAGGTCTCTGCACGGAATTCCAACACCCTGCCTTCCTGCTGATCTCCTGACTCCTGTGTGGACACCAGGGTGTCCTGGACACTTTCCCCATCTCCAGTCCCTTCATTTGGTGGCTTGCTGGCTTCCTTTATCCTCCTACGCCCAGTGTGCCACTGACCATCTATGCTGCGTTTAGAAGTGCCAGGGACACATTCCACGTGAGCACGGGCTCTCTTAGCCTTGGTGTTTCTGTCTTTCGGAGCAGGCTGATCACTGCAACATTCCCAATACACTGAATGCAACTAGAAACCCTTTCTTCTCTAAAGTATGATAACCAAAATAGATCCAGATGTGGTCAGGTAACCCCTTAGGTCAGGAAGAGGTGTGGAGTCACTCTGGCTAATAACCAACCACACATTGAGAAAGGCACTCCTATCTTATCCTGACAGGTCTGACCAAGCAGCAGCACGACCCACATCAGGTAACAACTGCGTCACAAGTGTTCCTTCAAGCTTCGGTCTCCAGAAGAACTCGGCCAGAATCTCCAGAGGCCGTACGCCTCCTTCCTTCTCCCCTCAGCCTTAGCAAAGGAAGGGGACAGCCCGTGGAACACAGAGCCTACACGCGGCTCCTCTGAGAGCATTCTGGAAGCACCATACCGGCGAGTGCGAAGATCTTTTTTGTGAGATTACTTATCTCGAGCGTGTGTCACTTTTTCAGCACCATAAAACTGAAATACTTGAAATAGATGTCACTACATTTGTCATGAGCTGACATGGCCAATTAATATTACAAATTCACCATGGAGAAATGCTTCCAGCTCCTAAGGAGTAAACTGCTGAGTATCACAATTCAGCCTTCTAACAATGGGCCGACCTCTCCAGGGCTATAAATACGGAGGAGCAGCGGGCTGATTAAATGGCAGGAGGGAGCTGCTCACTGGTCGTCTCTCTCCAGGCTTGACACTTGGCCTACGCCTAAAGTTAACAGGTCCCGCCAGCAACGTGTCTGCAAAAAAAGAGATGTCTTTTCACCCTTTCGTTACAAAGAAGCTGACTGTTGCTTGCCGCGTCTTCCTTCCCCACCTTCCTCTCAGCTAGTGATCGGCACGTCCTTTATAGGACATGAAAGATTCTAGACCTGTTATCTATCCCAAGCTATGTTGTACCTGGTGGGGCTCTTTTCCTCCTCCCTCCCTTCCTCACTCTCATCCCATGCTGTCACAGCCAAACTCACTTCTAATAAGGTGCAGGTAGGGCCCCCTGGCCCTGAATAAATCCATGTTGGTAATGAGCTGTAAAACTCTTGGCTTCCCGCAAGCTTTCTAAGAGACAGTGTTGCCCCCTTGGCCCTCTAGGATCTGGCCGGCTTCTTTCCCTGTGGCCATCTTAGCCCTCAAGCAAAGAAAATAAGGCCACTGCTCCAAGTCACACCATGACTTCTGGTGAATCGTGAATGTTCTACACTGGCGGCCTGCAGAGGGAAGGCCAGTGATGTAAATCTGTGGGGTGTTTGGGGACCTCGTGAACCTTGACCTTTCTGGTCTTGGCACAAGGTTTAAGTTCCACCCCTCTGGCGCCATCTTTATACTGCTGGCTTGGAAGACAGCGAAAGTGTTAAGGAAAGAGATTATGTATTAAGGAAACTCAGTGAGCAGTGAAAAATTACCCAAATTGAACACACAGAGTCGGCCGTGCCAAGAAGGCACTGGAGGAAGGCGAGACCTGTATGAATGAGAGTATGAAATCAAAGAGAAATGTGTCAAAAACAAATCACAAGCTTTCCCACTGTGGGGTGGCACAGGAACACCAGATCAGGGAGAGCGGCCAGGCGACTGCAAGGCTGCGCTGTGCCCTGCGTTTTCTCAGTTCCAGAGAACCTGATGAGCAGCCATGGGTTCCTAGATCCCCGGATAGGAAAGAGTAGAGAAGCAGCTTCTGTCTCTCTGCAAAGGAAATCCCTTCCTTATCCGCTCCCTTTTATTCGCTTACTCCACTCAAAATACCTTCTGAGGGGAGCCAAGCAAAGCTTTTGTTTCCTCAGAAAATGCCTCTGGTCCCACTCTGAGTCCACTGCTCACCTAATTAAATACTGTACCAAGTCCTTCACGGCTCACACAGGACAGCTCCATGGGAAGTTCTAGGCCTGTTTATAACACAGCCCTGCCCCTAGTTCTCCACATCTCAATAATGGAATCTTTGTGTTTTATGAAGGTTCAGCCACTCCGTGCAAAGTGCAGTTTGCTCCAGTACAAACAGAAATCGGAGAAAATATGAAAACCCCAACAAACCCTTTAATCTCTACTTCCCAAGCAGGTGAATTAATAAGGAGCACATTCGAGATTTATTTTCTCTAAGCTCCAAAAGTAGAGAACGTTTCAAAGTCATTCTCAAAGCTCTGGAGATTTAAAAAAAAAAAATCCAAATGAATCAAGCTTAACTTGGTGGTATGATATATAGAAATAAAGCCAGTTCCGGGGCTCACCTGCTTGAAGACACACTCGCTGTACATTTAGATGAGAAAGAGAAATTAAGGAATCTAAATGTACGTGGCATGAGAAGGCCAAAATGAAGTAAATTAAAAACACGTTAGATAAAGGTTTCTAGCTTCTAGTAATAAAGTTAAGGTTTTCAATAGATAATTTCAATCCTGGTATTTGAATGAGCCCAAAAGAAACTACCAGAGTTTATGGAAGGAAGGGAGGGAGTGGGTGGGGAGGGAAGGGGGAGGGAAGGAGGGAGAGGAGACGGGACTGGAGAGGAGAGAGAGAGAGAGAGAGATGTAAGAACAGTTCCTGATGCCCTGGGTCCTGCTAAGACTGAACCCCCAGTGAACTAGTCTGTTGGGGGGAGAGCGGCAATGGGGGGAGGGTTGGGAGGGGAACACCCATAAGGAAGGGGAGGGAGGAGGGGGATGTTTGCCCAGAAACCGGGAAAGGGAATAACACTCGAAATGTATATAAGAAATACTCAAGTTAATAAAAAAAAAAAAAAAAAACAGTTCCTGATGAGAAGATCACTCCCACCTGGCCGCGCACTGCCCGTAGCTGCACTGCCTGCTCTCACACTCCAGAGTGGGGATGTTTATTGTCCCAGCCTTTCTGTTGGCCTCAGCATTCGTCAGGTGACCTGGAAACGTTTCAATATCATGGGACATATAAACGCCCTTCTCACTCTCAGCATCATACAGAAAAAAAGAACAAAACAAAACACTAAGCACACTTCAAATGAATGAATATTCACAGACAGTCACAGGTTAAAACACCTACAACGTGAGACTGCTGAGTTCAACGGGATGGTAAAAATGAACTGAGGATTCCAACCTCTGACCTGAGGGGGGAAAAAAAATCAAGGGCAGGCTGCTGAGGAAGCAGCAGAATATACAGAGGTGTGGGGGGCTTGTCTGTCAGTCACTCCTGTCATATAGTTGGGACCAAAGGCTGCAACTGTCACAGGGGGTTGTTCAGTTTGGTCGTTACTGCAACTGAACAAGCATGGTTTGCTTTGCAAAGTTGTACAGGGGACATCGAAAAGCTCTATATATGGCGGTGTGTGCAATCAGAAGTATAAGGTAATGTTATAATTTCTGCGTGGATGGATGACTCCATAATATAGCGCATTGGATCTGCTGATATCGAATATAACCCCAACCCCCAAAAACTATATAACCCCCAACTGAAAAACATACCAAGCAAAACCATAACATGTTGTACGCAGCATTTGGTAGAGAATTTGAATGAACATCTCAAATAAGCTTGTGCAAACACCTCTCGTGTCTGCACATGCCATTGGAGAACCCATCATAAATTAATTTTGAATTAATCAAAATATAGTCTCCAGAGCATTTTCTACTGAAGACAATTCAAGGGGTACTTTTTCTAAAAATAGTGCAGCTTCAGATAGATGTAGTTCACATATGCTTCACCCACTTAAAATGTACGACTCAACAGCTTTTAACGGATGTGTGGACACACACGGCCATCACCACAGTCAAGAGGAAGGACAAAGCAAGAGGGGAGAAAACCGGGCCAGCAAGATGGCCCAGTGGTCAAGACCCTGGTGACCGGATCTGAATCCCTGAAGCCCGCCTGGGTAAGGAGAAAACTGATTCTCACAAACCATCCTCATAACCTCCAGACATCTTCCCCAATATGAGTGTACACACACACACACACACACACACACACACACACACACACACACACAAATGAATGAATAAATAAATAAATGAGATGAGAGTTAAAAAGAAGGGTAGAGGAGGTTCTATGGTGAGTCTCCACTACCCCTGACACGTCATCCCCCTGTGGCAGTGCAGATGTATTTACCTGGTAGTCAAATGACTCTTCCCAAAGTTGGGGAGAATGTAAAACAACGAACGCTGTCATTTGCAAAGCTGAGACGCATCCAGTTAAAGAATTAAGTTGTGCAGATGAGGAATATGATCAGGGGGGACAGGCTCTGAGGGCCCTTCCATCACCGTGGGGCTGCGACAGTTTAAAGTCACATTAAAGAGAAGCCCAGCTGCGAAACACACGCAGCTTGTGTCGATTCTGATCCCGCTGGTTGTTGATGCCAGTCTGTGTGTTTTGCTAGCTCTCTCTCTCTTACACTGTGAGGATATCACTTTGTGGTAATAAATGACAACTTGTTCTCCTGGCGCAGAGATACGCAGACAACACAAATTAGCATAGAGGGAGAAATAAGCATCGTCCGTCTAGATTCATATTAGCATATTAAGTAACTTCTTCAGCGTATCCTGACATGAGGCAACTTCAAATCCAATGGTCCTTATTTTTTTTAAACTTCACTCTACTTAACTTACCAGTCACACAGAAATCAATCTGTGGTCTACCCGCCTTCCACCTACTCTACCATGGAGGAGGGCATTGGAAAAATCCATCTCAGTGTGTTTCTCTGTGTCTTGTCAAGTGCGACTTGCCTCGTCTCACTGAGATCTTGCTAAATTGCACGTGAGATCAGCCCTGGGCTCTGAGGACTTCTGAACATCAAGTTGCAGCAAAGTGACACTCCACCAATTTAAGTGATAAGTTTTCAAATTGTGAAGCACCTAATTGCAACAATAAATTCACCTCGCTTTCCTATATGGCCAGACATCCGTATCTTTAACAAACAAAAGTGGCAGATTTAAAACAATTAGACTCAAAAAAACTCTAATGAATACAAATCACTGTCTCCACAGACTGCACATGACTGTGGGTATGTGTCCTTGCACCACCACAGCACAGAGAAGACACAGACACCCTGTGAACGGACTTGCCCCCCAAGTGCCCCCTTCCCCTCTGCTTTCTGGAATGAAGACCATTCTATGAATCATGAATCTGGAGAAAACCTTCCAGCCTCAGTGTGAGGATCATAGATTTCATTACATCACCACGGCTTGCGGGGAAGGAAAGTGGTCTACATACTGGTTCACAGGAGAATCAGATAAAGAACTGGTTGTCGTCTAACACAGGCAAGCTGTGACATCTGGCCCCAAACAGCCCTAGCCTTCCTCACATGCCTGGGTGCTCTGGTGAACCATCCACATAACTAAATAGCAAGGAGAGGGAGAAGGGGAATGGTAAATACCTGAGTTGTTGGGTAAGGTGGGACCCTTTGCCTCTGTTTCCCTGGGGAGAGGAGGCTACAGCTGAAATCCCAAATTTTCAAGAAACGAATTGGCAGATGAAATTCCAAACCAGCTGAATTGGCTCCTGCATTCTGGAAGACTGGGGTAGTTGCTTGACCATACTCCATTCCCAGCTCCTCCACCCACTTCAGAACCTGCCAGGTACAGAAGATGAGGTCCCACAACCTCCAGAATGACTTCTCCCTGGGCCTCTGCACATGAAAACATCCTGTGTGAATGAGTGAAACAATTGCTTGCTTGCTTGCCTGGTGCTTACGGCCCCACACTGCATGAAATACCTTCCAATAGGACATCTCTCATACAAACCTGTTTGAATGTGGTGCAGTGCCAAATCTGTCATCAGGATAAAAGTAAAACACATGGAGCCACACCCTCCCCTCTTGCCTGACACTGGGAGCGCTTGCTTGGCTCTCCCTACAGTTTACTGACTATTCACAGTCAACTTACTTTTGCACTAACAAGGCATCTCACTAACGAAAACCATTAAATCAAACCATGAAGAGAATGCAGGCTAAACCTGCTGGGGGCGTGGCTGGAAATGAAAAGTTCTGATAAACAGAGACCTGGACTTGCCTGCTGAAGAAGGCTGGCAACTTCACCGTAGACTCGGGGATCTTACCAAGTTCTAAGTGTGGCAGTTAAAAGCATCACTAGTGGAGCCAATAGGTATGACTGAGGAAGGATCCTGGAGGTCTAGGGTCCAGGAGAACCTACAAGTGGATAGAGGGTGACAGGGCTGTAGATGCTGGTGATGAGGACTGATCATAGCTGTGACACCCACTGAGACTCAAGCACTGAGCTCATCGAGACCCTCCCCTTACAAAGACTCTAGGGATGAGGAACAATTACACCCCATATTTTGAAGATTTGGAAAATGGAAAGTTACAGGGCATCAGTGCTTGGTCAGAGGTCACACAAGGAGGTTCTGATGAAGCCAGGACTTGGAACTGACCTATGCAATACTCGACACCCTAGCGTGAGAAGTCACAGCGACTTTGGGAACACAGGGACTCTGAGACCTGAGGACATGGCCCCTACCACAAGCCCTGCATGCACAGGTCATGAGTAGCAGAGCAGCAAGGATAATCTGGTGGGCAAAGGGCCTGTGTCCTAATGGTTGAGAATGGTAGATACCCCCACCCAATGTGCACCTCATTTCTTTCCTCGGAAGAGCCGTGGCAGTGTGCTGGGAGGCACAGGGCACAGTGTGACATGCTCACGCCCCGGACAGGTCTGGAGACAGCCTCCTGAAACCGCCCTGGGGGCCCCAGAGGCCCTGAGGTCTCCGGGGCTTGTCACTCACGTACCGAATACACTTAGTCTAATTGGATATTATTCTTTCTTTATGAAGCCAAGCAGGTTGTTACCTGGCTCCTGGATGAGACATTTGCAGCTTCATTTTGCAATTACATCTCCCTGGTATTTGTCACAGCACAGAAGTGAAATTTCTGTTTCTGGTCCCCGATGTCATCTTTTCCTTCTGTTTAAAATATAGGGGCTACACCAGGTCTTTTTACCCCCCCTTCCCATTTGCAAGCTGTTTTTCACCCTCTACCAAAAAAAAAAAAAAATCCTGCGATATCTAACCAATTATTTTTCTCAGTCACATTAAAAATGGATGCCACTTCCACTGACGTGTGACAGACAATAACATCTGCTCACAATTGTCCCAGTTCTTGGCTTCATTAGGGCACATAGTAGGGCTGTATTCTCCTGTCCTTTCGAAGTCAATCTGTCCACAGATTTTTCTCCACGTATGAACTGCAGTGGAAACAAAAGTAACTAGCCTTCCATGTTCCCTTCCTAGTGCTAGACCTACCAGAAACTGTGTTAGAGATTAATAAGTCAGGCTGGATCCCTGACAAACTTAAAGAACAAAAGACCCTGCCTCCCTTCTGCTCAAATATCCTGTTAAGAAATAAGGCACACTCTGTGTGTGTGTGTGTGTGTGTGTGTGTGTGTGTGTGTGTGACATCACAAAGATCTGGGTCTGTCTCTAGAAGTTCATCATTGTGCCCCAATTCTTTGTCATCTGGCTGGCTTCTCTTCTAATGCTATAGGATCTCTCGTAAGTCGTTTGTTCTAAACGCCTGTGCTCCTCAGGCACAGACATGTTGGGCATCGTCTGTCTTGTATTAAAACTAGAACTGCATCGAGAGAGAAGGCCTCTCAGCAGCTCACCAGGAGAGGCCTAGAAGAAGTGGACACACCCTTCTCTACAAAATTCAAATCCAGATAAAGTCTGCCTGTAGAATCCAGGACATGCTCTGCAGGTCATCGAAGAAGGACTCATTACTCCATTTTGCCCTGGCAAATCGCCACCATTCTTGGGACCTGAGTACTCCTAGAACCCTCGTTACCATGGCCTGGTACTTCTTTTCCTACCAGGATTAACCATCAGCTTCTACCTTCAAAGTGAGAGTGCAGTCTTCTTTTCTAGGCAGTGAGCCTGCCTTTTGTGACAGTCCTGACTAACAAGAACAAACAAACAAACAAACAAACAAAAAATCAGCCAGCTAACAGGTCTGCAGCTACACCAGAAGCTGGCCTCCGGACTAAGGTTGGGACTGGGCAGGGATGCCTTCTGTCAGGCTGCCCTTCAGTCAGCCTCTCTGACCTTTTCAAAATGGACCAATAAATAAAGAAGATCAGATACATATAGTCAGCTATGATTATGTGCTGGGAACATAAGGCATCTAGCCAGCAGCATCCATCACAGAGAAGTTCAGAGAGGTCAGATGCCTGTAAATGACTGTAAATAAACTACTCTTCAAATGTTGTGTGACTTCCCCTCAACTACAACACCAAACAACTCTTCTTCATGTCTTTTCCTGCTGTTCTCTCCTCTCCAGGCTGACACTAACTCCAGAACAGCCTGGTCTGTTCCTGGTTCCCCATCAGCCATCTGTGTTTTCCATAGGCATCCTCAATCCTCCCATCTGCATTCCCACACGCACCCTCAACTCTCCTGAAACAGCTCATGATAGTCTTGCTAACAGAACTAGCTCTCGCCTCTGGGCACAGCCGAACTCTCTATCTTTCCAAGCTCTCGGGTTGCCACTATGCCCAGGGCATCTGAACAGAGGTCTCAAAGATGTAGCTGCAAGAGCATTAACTGCCCACAGCTTTGGAGCCTTCTAGATGCCTGGTGATTTACTGGGCTGTGCCCTCCTATCTGCCTGGCCTTTCCTGCACCCAGGCTAAAATGTCACCTCCCCCAGCCAAACCTCCCACGCCCAACAACGTGACAAGGGCAGTGCTGAGAACAAAGGAGGCCCCCAGGACAGACATAACGAAGAAGTGAATAGATGAAAAGATGGATGGATGGATGGATGGATGGATGGATGGATGGATGGATGGATGGATGGACGGACAGTCAGACAGATGGGAAAAGCCCCTGATGTCTTGTCTGTGCACTTCCTATCACATGAGACACCACGTAACAGCCACAAGAAGATTCTGAGAAGGAGTGCTCCTGAGGACTCAGGGGAAGTCCGCCGCATGAGAACTAAATCCATAGTCTCTGTCCTTCCTATTGAGCAGTGGAAGGGTCAGAACCAAAAATAAACCCCTGCAGCTTCTCAGTTGGGGTATCCAAAATATCTTTAATCAAACATAGAAGCCCAAATTGTCCAGAGTTCTAGAAATGCCTCCGGTTACTATGGATTTATCAGAGGAGAGAATGAAAGAAGTAAAATTTGTTTCAGAGTTAAAGTCAGGGACACTTTATCCCAGATGTACTTAAATCACTTAGTGCTTAAGAGAATCTTTAACGATAAATACACTAAATTTGGTAGCAGGATAGATTAACTACAAAGGAAAATTAACACTGCCTTAGAGAAAAGAGATAACGTATTAAACCACTGATAGGCCACTTTTGAGAATTATAACAGAGTAGGCCTAACATTTTTAAACAGATATTAGAGAGGAGAAAATAGCCTTTATCCCCTTCTGAAATGCAATTGAATTTACATTGATTAAGGAGGGGAGGGGGGGAAATCTAAGATTGTATGAGGCCTCACACTAAAAACCTTAAAATGTGCCCCAGAAAAGACTCATTCTAGTGACTAAGTAATGTCATTAGACCTCCAGGGAGAAACTACAGGGGGCTTCGTTCCCCCATGAGCGTGTGCGTGTGGAGTCGCGTGTGCAGATGAATGGACGTTCTTTTCTCTGAGGAGACTAGCAGTGAGGATCGCGTTTGCAGGGGTTTGTCGTTAGCCCTGTTTGCATTCTCCAAAGCAAGCTGACAGTCTCATGATGCAGCACATTAAAAAAACCCTCAGTGCTATCGACTGCCCGAAGCCGGTGCTTCCCCGTTAAATACAGCACAGCTCAATTAACAGCTCTTCAATACACGATTTAATTTTTCTTTCATCTTGATCCACAGCCTGGCTCGAAGTGAGGAATGCGGCGATGGATGTACTTTGAATATTGAAGCCAGCCTTTATAAATAAACCTATCACGCTCGTAATGATTTCTGTCGTGACATGACAGAACACACGAAGCTTGGCGCCTGCCACTTCAGCCCACACACCATTGCCCCAGCATCGTCAGGAATCCAAGCCCCCAGCACACATACTTTTGGCTTTTCTCTAACAGTCCCACCCCTCCCCTTACCCCCAGTTACCTCTCAATAGCATCCTGCTATTTTAGAAAAGTTTACCTTTCTTCTTTGTTCCTTAACCTATGTGACAAAATCTTCAGAAAGGATGAAGAAAATTACAATTCTGCTACCGGTGTGTAAGGTGAGGCATGCAACTTATGAATGAATTATGAGGGTCTTAGCCTTGGAAAGGCATGCATATTTCATCACAGACACGATCCACAACACTTATTCCACATACAGTATTTATTCTTATATGTGATTATTCAATGCTTTTTTTATAAGGCTTGCAAGTGCTTACTTTCATAAGCAAATCCAACATTCTCCTTTCACCTGTAACACACAAAACAGAATGGACAAAGGAACACTCAGTTGGCCTCACACGTCTGCCCTCCCCTGGTGGATGTTTGCGATGGACGCAGTGAATCCAACAAGGTCTCAAAGGCATGCAACTCGGTATTCAAAGTGCTCCTTGTGTCGCTGTCTGTCAAAGAGGATGGTGTTTCACCTTGGCTAGACACAATTCCTGATGTTTAAACACATCCGTAAAGAAGGACTGAACACCAGACAAAGCCGTGGATTTGGAAGTGCACAGCATCGGGTTTCTGAGTTTATGCCCAGAAAAGAAGAGGAAGCTGTCGGTAGCACAAGACAAAGCCATTCACGTGGCCAGGCTGAAGCCCACAGTCTTTCCAGTACACTGACATCTCCATCACAATGTCACCATCACACCGCGACAACAGACTTGATAAACGCTTACTAGTTTTGCCTCGGCGTATTAATGTACATGTTATCATTTACAACCTATTTGGAAAATTCCCAGATGTCTTCCAGATTTGTCAACTCATTCACTGCCTCTTTAGCACAAAATAGGAAGGAAGCACACGTTACAGAAACAGAAATTAGGATTGGCCAGAGAGCCTGGTTACTAGAGCACTTCCTGCCCAAGCATGAGGACCTGGCCCACAGGTAACAAGCTGGGCACAGTGGAGTTTACTGGGAATTCTGGGGCTGAGGAGGTGGACACAGGCAGATCCCTGAACTAACTGCCTGTTCAGCTGAGCCCGAAGCACACTTAAGGAGCAACGCCCAGTGTTGGCTTCTGGCCTCCACACACACTAACACGCGTGCACACATAACACCCTTAGCACCCACACACGCAGAAGTGGCACACCCAAGATGCACCAAAGTATATGAAACAAGCCACCCAAAATATGGGCCATAAAATTATCCCCCATATTTTAAGTGTATACCTTCCTTCCCCGGTGCCTGACGGCTACTTATACAAGGGGCATGCGGAAAGCTGAACAAAAGCTTTAAGAGACCTTCTAATTGTCAGAGACAGAATACTTCAAATTTATAGCCATTAACTACTCATTATTTCAAATAAGAACATTAATTGGTATGTTGAGAAAATCTGCAGCATTGCAAAACTTAAAATAAACATTACAAAGATATCATTTACAACTAATCTATATTTACCACTGAAGTGAGCTTCAAACTGTATTTCTTTCTATTATGCATTTATTGGCTACAGCACACAGTAAATGGGGTGTGTTGTGCACAGCTTCCTAAACACCTAAATTTATAAAACCCAATTACATAAATTAATTAGGAATGAACGCACACATTTATGCCTTTGTTTGCAACTATAACATATTAAACATGACAAAATTAATAAGTAGACCCTGAAAGGAAAAAAAATGGTGTCACTTATTCATTTTCCATAGCAGATTTTTTATGAGATTTAATTTGACTTCTCTGGTCCTAAGGGTCACACTTCTTAATAAATATGCAGTTCTGGCCAATTCATATATACATAAGAGCATATTTTCATGGTTCCTAAAGGACTAAGAATGTATCAATTCCAGAACATTTGTTTCCAGGTCTAGAGACAGAAGGGCAAAGCATTACTCAAATGCTATTTCTGTCTCGCTTCTCTCAATTTATTATCAAAGACAGATTTTGGTAATTAGAGTGATTTGCTTTCACTTAGATTATCATAGGAAACATCCACTAACATAAGCTTAGTCCTAGTTCCACAGGGGAATAGAACACTGATATATGATCAAGCCAATCAGATGAGCAGAGCTGGAAACAGATATAAGCGCAAGGAGATGTATATGTATATGTATATGTATATGTATATGTATATGTATATGTATATGTATATGTATATGTATATGTATATGTATATGTATATGTATATGTATATGTATATGTATATGTATACATATATATGACTTTCCCACAATGCCCTCAAATATACCTTTAAAATAAAGGAATTAATTGATATTGTTATACATAATGACTTTTTTTTTTTTGGCATGGAGAATAGTAAAATATTCTGATTTTGGAGAAGGAAAAAAGAAAACAACCTAAAATTAAACCATCTGCCCTGAATCCCCTGGTCAGTCTTGCTGCTGATGGGATTGCTCTCATGAGCCTGAGGCGCCCAGCCGGTAAGGAGTGTGGGTGTGGGTACACAGGAACACAACAGCGACTTGTGACAGCAAAGCCTGCTCCTTCCTGTCTGTTTCCAACCTAGGAGACAAATGAGTCTTCGGGTTAGAGAGTACAGAGGGTCAGACATCGACCCAGGCTCCTTAACCTGCTATCTTTCTTGAGGTGACTCGCTAACTGAAAAGGGTACCTACTGCAGGATTCCCCACCTCACCACACAAAGTGGCATGGTCTGTCTCTGACAACAGAGTCTGACTTCACCTAGATGCTGAGGGGAAGGGACAGCAGTCTACAGCCTTCTCTATACTGTGCATCAAGTCTGAGGTACCTCCTGCTCCCTAGGGCAACCTCACGGGTGCATCTAACCCAAGAGAGCCAAATTTCCTCCCCTTCCTCTTCTCCTCTTCCTCCCTCCTCTTTCTCTCCTCCACTCCACACTTAAAAGGTCATGCCCTAATGCATCTGACACCCTTGCTCTTCCTTCTCTGGCCCCTGCTTCTGTGGGCATTCGCCTCCATCACCTGCCACCGACAACTACCTCTCCACTATCCCCAGTGCCCTCTGCAGAAGTAACTGCTAACCTGTGTGGCAAGTGCTGCCAGAAGCAGTAGTCGCCCCAAAGCCCCATGCCCCAGAGCTATAGGTCTTTATCCAGGGTACACTCTGACTGCAGTATGCTTTTTCCCATCCTTCTTCTTTGCCAACTTACCAATCACTGGATATCTATGTCAGAACCTACTTTCTCTGGTAACCCATTCCTGAACTGGACCAAACTGGACCAAACTGGAAAAACCCATGAATGGGCTGCCCAGCTATATCTCCCCTGGTCAGCTAAAGAGCCTCTGAGGCCAGGCAGAAGAAAGTGTGCTCCACACAAATGCCAAGTGCTTGTCCCAAAGTAAGATTTGCTAGGACAGAGTGGACACCAGCATAAACAATGAGCTTCCCCAAATCAGGTCTGTCAGAAAACACTACTTGGTCCAGTTCAAGGGGAAAATATAGGCCAGATATATCAGAAATGGGAAAATGCTGTAGATGTGTTAAACAAACAACTCCTAAGCACAGTCTCTGCTGGTTTGTTTGAACTTAGCTTGATACTACCTGGATGCGAATTCTCAAAGGAGAGACCACCCAGGTCAGACTAACCTTCAGGCGTACAGGCGGGGATGGGGATCGGCCTCATGGCCCAGGAGTCAGAAGGACCCACGCTGAGTGTGGGCGGTGCTTTTTCAAGGACAGGGTTCAGACCTGTATGTGAATGTGGAGGGCCAGCCAGCTGAGCATTGGCCATCTTCAAGCAGGCTGCATGGGTCTCTTCTGTTTGTCTTTCTGTTTGTCTCTCTGTTGGCTGCAGATGTGAGGTGACTAGCTGCTTGAGGGCTTACCTCAACTGACTTCCCTTCAGTAATGGACTGCAACCAGGAAGTATTAGCCAAGTTAACCCTTTCCTGCCCTAAGTCGTTTGTGGTTGGAGTGTGCTAGCATAGCCACAGACAGGGAACTAGCCAATCTACAGAAATAATCACATACAAAGAGAAACAACCATTAGAGCATTACAATTGACAATGGCGATATAGTATTGATATCTAACAAAGATAATCAATGATGCCAGACAATGTGGGATTAATCCCAACTGCTTCATTTATTAAACAGAGAGAAGTTACTGAATGCCATGTCTCAGTTTCCTTACCTACGAAACAAGGACAGTGAGGAAAATATCTCTCGGAAACAGTGAAGATGAGTTTGTTTGTTAATTTGTGTAATATGTTTAATCCTCACTAACTGGGACATATTATTAAATATCATCCTCACTACTTTGAATTTACACAGAAAAGACTGGAATGTTCTGAAAGCATTTTCTGCCCCATTTTAATCACATGACCTTGGATGTATATTCCCTAAACATTCGGAGAGCTCCCTGACCCATCTATAATAGGGCCCTAGGAATACTGCAGAGCTCGGAACTGTTCTGAGAGATGAAGAAGGTGCCCAGATTTTCTGACACCACACTTTCTCACTCAATGCTCAATTCTGACAGATCCACAGAGAGAACTTATCGATAAGCCCCTACACATCACTGGAGTAAAATGGAGGAGGAAACCCTACACTTATTTTACTGAAACACAGTCACCATCCTAGCCCTGCTAGAAAACATAAATGTGTGACATTAGTGATGTGGAAATTTCTGCCAGTGTTCTTCCCATGTCTTCAAGGTAAAGCCTTAAGTGAAGCCAATGTAAGAGTTCCTAATGTTAGGGGCCTCAAAATAACAATTACAATTTTGTTATTGTTCCTCTAATTCCCTTGCTCTTTCTGACTCTCCTCTCCTTCTGACTCTCCTCTTCTTCTGATTTACTTCCCCCTTCTGATTCTCCTCCTCCTCCTTCTGACTCTTTTCCTCCTCCTTCTGATTCTACTCCTCCTTCTGACTCTTCTCCTCTTTCTGACTCTCCTCCTACTTCAGAGACTCCTTCTCCTCCTCCTGGCTCTCTTCCTCCTCCTTCTCTTCCTTCCTGACTGTAGTAACAGCTATAATACAAAGAATTTAGATCCCCATAGGGAAAAACATATTTTTTTCAAGGAGGCATTCACTTCTCTAATTACTTTTTTTTTTTTACCATGCTTGGATTGACCACAACTAAAAACATTGTTAGACATAGAATCTCTGTCAGAGACCAAATTCCCTGTTTGGCAAAGGGATGAAAAAGCAGTTTCAAACACCTGATGATACACTACTGACATATGAGTTAAGAGTTTAGATGCAGAACTCAATAGTCAGGGGGAGGCGGTATTGTGATTGATTGGTGATGTCTGCCGTAGACATGGGAAAGGTGAATTATGGTAATGTCGTACCTGACAGTAATTAGAAAAGAGGCTGATTAATGAAATCTATGTAAGTAGCTCATCCATATTATGAAGAAAAAATAAAAATTAATGTTCACATTATTGTGGATCCATCAGTTTGGAAGTTGGAAGTTCCATGTACCGCATATTGTTAAGAAAAATAGACACATACATCCATCAGTCATACAGATTGAAAACTTTAGCGTCATCCCCTTTAGGTTTCTCTGGCCTCAAGATCCAGTGCATGTACACCTGTGCATGCACACAAGCAGCTTTCCCCAGGCCCCTCTACTGTCTCCTAGCAGGATTCAAAACCCTTCTGTGCATGATGGCCAACTTGTATATGTGCTGGCATGCCACAAACACACTCTATTTCTTTTTTTTCTGACACTGTTGGGGGATGGGTACCAGCATATAAAGGCCAAAAACTAACATACGGAGTCTCCATTACTCAGTGGCCACCTCATTTTCTGAGATAGGCTCTCTTGCTGAACTACGAGCTCAATGATTCTGCTAGACTGGCTGGCTCAAAAGTTCTGAGGATCTATCTATGCCCATGGCCTGACCACCAACACTAGCACAGAAGTTACAAACTTACGCCATCACTCCCAGCTTTTATGGGGAAACTGGGAGATGCAGAGTCAGCTTCCCTCAAGATTACGGGGCAAGCAGTTTTCTGGCAGAGCCGTCCCATCTGCCCCATTCCTTCTTGACACTCTCAACATCACTTAGAATTGCTAAAATCCAGATGTTTGCTCCAGGATCATCTGATGTATTTCAGGAATTCAGTGGGGAATGCATAATCCAATAAATGGCATATATCTGATAGTTTGGACCCTTTCTAAAACAGGGGGATGTACTACAGAGATGGAGAATGGGGTGAGGCCTTATTGCAGATAATACTGTATTCCTGTATTTGAGTTGAGTTAAATTTCCTTCCCAAATAGTGTTGTGGTTCTGACTAAAGTGCAGAAGTCTTTTTTATGGTTGAAGGCTTGTTGATTTCAGCCATGTTCCAACACCTTATAGTTCAACATGGATAATCTTCAGATCCATTGAACATAAGAAACGTAACCAGTTACATCCCAGGGTGGGAAGGAAAATAGAAGGATAAGGTGTAATCGGAGGAACAGACCCTCCTTCACACCAGAAGCCTCAGTGTGACAATGGCTAGACAAAACGGCACTGGGCCAGCAAGACTCTGGGAGCAGCCAACCAAACCCAACCTGGACAGAAGACAGGAAGGAAGCAGGTTACCCAAAGCCTCTTCTAGCTGCCAATGTGGAGCCGCCGGGTCTCAGTGGGGGGACCCTGTCAGAAGAGGACTCGTTACCAATTTTTAGCCGGGTCTTAAGAGAAAGCAGCTAGCAAATGTTCAGAAAATAAAGCACAAGGTTGTGGGGGAAATTGTAGACTGTGTCAGAGGAATTCCCAGAGAGGGGTTGGAGTGAGAAAAGCCACAAACAGCCAATGGTGACTCAAAACCACAAGCAGCCTGGCTGGCATGGCCCGGCTGGCACCTCTTCCAGAAAGGACCAAAATGTTTTATTGATACACACTGCTTCCATATATTTCAGCCTGATGCTAACTTGACTTTGTCAAACATTTCTCATCTTGCGTCTTTTTCTTCCAACAGTCTGGGCTTAGAATACAGTCAGAATAATCAAGTTCAAATCGTTAATATGGCCTTCTCATGCCTTCTCATGCTTTCAATATTCTTGTAAGTTTAATAACTTTTCCTTACACCCTCAGCCTTCCCAACATTCTCTGTGTGATGGTGATATATTAATTTGCCTGCTCAATAAAGAACTGTCGTTTCTAGACACACATCCAATCAGAGCTAAGACCCCGTCCCCACCTACTTCAATAAGCACGGGAGAAACGGATTCTGCTGTCACACTAACAGGCACATTTTAATGTCTGATGATAAAAACACTGTATTCGGGTGTTTCTCAATAGTCCATCACTTCCATCCAAGAGTGGGCTAATGAGTACGAGACTAAAACCCAGCAGTGATCAAAGCAGCTTCTGGCCCAATTTCCCTCACAATTACTTCTGTGAATGGAAGACTACTGCCCGTTTGGAAGGCAAGAGTCAATGTTTATCTTTCAACCTTGGGCTTCCCTTCTGTTTGCTGTCCCCGGTGCACTTAGACCCATGCACAAATAAAATCGGAATGAATGTTTGATTGCATGAATCAAATGTGGTAGTGCTACCTGCTTTCTCAGAGTAAATGCATGCTGGCCTAGTGCTCCCACTTGGCGCACCATACTGCCAAAGGGCAGGTCCAGGATACAACCAGTGATTCCCTGAACAAACAGACAGGCCCTCCTGGACAAAGGCCACTGCACAGGAAAATTAATCCAGCCCTTTTTGACAACAGAGCTTCCCTGGGGCCGTGCATGTTGAAGAGGGATCTCCCGGTCCATGGATTAACTATGAGACACCGTGGAGGAAGGGCAGGCCCCATGTGGTCACCTTAGGAGCCAAGTGCCTGGAAGAGGAACTCAGCAATAATAAGGGTGGTAATGAAAACTCTGAGATGGGCCACAGTACATCAGGTTGGCTGAGCACGTCCACAGTACTGGCTGTCCCCCACAGCAGCGCTGGGCTGCCGACTGGAGTGCACTGTGAACGATGGGAAACTGAGGCTCGTGCCTTGAGAGAATCTTTTTGAGACAGGGACTGGCTTTGTAGCTCAAAGAGCATTCATCGGAACTCAGACCAACCTCCATCCTCTCACCTCCAGAGGGCTGGGATGACAGGCACGTGCCGCTACACGAGGCTGCTTCTTTCTTCTGTTTGCCTGCTTGCCAACTCCGTCTGTCCATCCATCCCACTGACCCTCCCTTTCTCCCTTCTTTTCTCACACTTTGAGACGACCGTGATACAAAGTCAGCCCAGGTGCTTGTGCAGTGTGAGTGGGACAAAAATGAACCCAGCTTGCTCAAGTCAGTCATGGGAAACCATCCAAGAGAATACAAAATGGGGAGAGATTCTAGAAAACCTACTAGTGAGCTGGAGGGATGACTGGCCATTAAGAGTGTTTGCTAGCTCTGGGTATTCAGGATTCACACTTGAAGGCCTATACTGCTGAGGTCAGAAGGTTTAAATGGCTGAACACTTTCCTCCTTGCCCTCCAGAGTCGACTGAGTCAGGAGACTGTTAGCCATCTCCCGAAACGTCCTATAACTGCGGGCTGTCACCTGTGCTCTTGGTTGGGGTAGACTCTAACCAGCGTCCAGTCTACAGAGAGGAGAGTCAACACACAGGGAAAATCTCCTTCTGACTTTCGAGTGGAAATGTGGACAAGCAAGGCCTCTGGCTTATCCTCACACAGATAGACTAACTAATAAAGAAAGGTTACAGAGGACAGAGGCCCCTCGGAAGCCTACATGAGCCCTGACGATGAGATCTTCAACTGGCCTTCATGGTAGATTAAAAAATGGAAAGTTAATTTTGGCTACTACGTGGCTTTAAACACCCACTAAGAAAGAATAACCAGGATTTGAATGATTAGTTTGTTTCATTAGCAATTTGAGGGAATACAACCTCAGACATTATGCCACATACCACAATGAGATGTTATTTGGACAATTATTCCTCGATAATGATTCTCTTCTTGAAAAAAAAAAAATATGCTGCTCAGATACAGGACAAAACCTTGGCTCCCATCAGTACGGCGGTGTCTATAAGCAACAGAGGAAAAAAACAGGCCTCTCTCCTTGAATACTGAGGCCAAGTTTTAAAAGATTAAAAACTGTATTTACCAACTATGGGATGCTGTCTCTCTCTGCAAGACAGCTTCCTACCACTGTGATATATCTTTTTACACCCTTACTGCCCACATTTCCTGATTAAAGGAGACTGGCAGATACCTTATTATCAAACTCACGAGTCTGGAAAAATTATTCAGGATGCCGAGTAGTGGGATAATCTCATTTAAAACAAAACAAAACCAAACCAAACAAAACAAAACAAAACCAAAAAGCTAACGGGATTCTATTTCTCTTCGATTGTCAGTGAGATGCTTCCTTGTCCACTTCTAACCTCAACAAATAGCATCTGGATTTCATTCAGGTTTGCCCCACAGTGTCCACACCCACTGGACAGCACATCCGGCACACAGACAGAGGAAGTGACTGCTAGGAGGGTACTGCCAATGGGACAGTACCTGACTTCTCCTACAGTGTTTCCAGGTATGCACTCCCTATGCTGGAGTATGACTGCATAGTTTGATCTATCAGACAAACTTTACGTCAATCTTGATACAGAGAAGACCGTTTGACGGGCCTTACGCACCTCTGGTGCGTGGTCCAGGCAGCTGCCCGGTTCTGCTTTGCACCTTACTAGACACGACTTACTTTAGTCACAATGCTCCCTACAGGGCTGTAATTGAGGAGCCCCCATGGCCAACTGCTGAAAATGCTGGCCAGCAAAAAGCATAGCAAGCTCTTAAGTCAAGCCTACTGCCTTCCCTAGGGTGGACGTTTTGAAGTGGACAGTGGCAGAGATCGCTGTCTCACTAAAGCATATGACAACGTCTCCCAAGGTCCTTTGGAAGGTCTCCTTTCCTGTCCCTCTTCATCAAATAAGGGCACAAGAGCCCGACCATTTCCCCAACTGTACTCCGAGTAGGAATTAGAGCGTCGCTGCCTCACTTTTGTGTGTTACGTTACAGATGGCATCCGCTCACACACAGAGCAAGCTCCGAGGGTGCACGCTCTCATCAAATGGCTGCCGGGCATAGGGCCTGGATCCTTCCTTGTTCTCTGCTATGTTTTGTCCTAGCTCCTTCGCAGAGGCTCCTCCGGGGCATTCTAATGGCTACCCTTTTCCTTTGCCAACTTAGACGCAGGTAGAGCAGTCCGTTCTTCAAAACCCTCAGAGCCGTTAGGGTGACCTCTGAGAGAAGATAATGGGGAGCTAGGAGGTGGATAGAGAGAGGAGCCATGACTAGATAATAAATATGGTGGATTTCCAAGAAGGAAGAAAAAAGTCTTTATTGCTCTTGTAGAAAGCAGTGGCATTTGGTGCGTGCACCTACCCTGGGCAGCTCAGAAACACCTGTAACTCGAGCTCCAGAGGATCCAGATACTGCTTCTGACTTCAGGATCCTAGACACACACACACACACGCGCGCGCGCACACACACACTCACATGCACACATGCACATGTACACGCATAAATAAATAAATAAATAAATACAATCATTTACAATGATAAACAGCCTATCATGTGCAGAAGGATGTGGTGGCCAAAACTCCTGCTCCATCTGCCCAGTTCCATCACAGACATGAGATCCAGCCCTAGAAATCTCTTGGTTGATGCTCATAACTTAAGAGGGGAGGTATTAAGAATATATTATCTTGCCATCTCGAAGGACTGAAAGTGGAAATTGGTTATATGCTGACTACCTGGTCACTGGTGACATTCTTTAAGTCACTGGTCTTAGTAATTAACTTTGTCCTGCTAGGAAAGGGCTCTGTCTGTGTAAATTAATGTTTTTCCCTCGTGCCGTTCATCAGCCCCTCCTAGAGCCTGCTTAGTCTGTTGATGACCATTGACACTGAAGTGTACATACACAGATGCCATCGGCTGCCAGACCGAGTCAGGAGAGAAGAGAGGTCCTCAGTCTACAATTCAGCCCAATCGAGACTTCCCCCATTTTATTTCTTTTGGTGGTGTGGGGACGGCATTCGAACATGGGACAGAAAATAAGAATGGCCGCCGAGGTCACTCTTGAAGTGGATGGCTGAGTGGCGTGTAGGACACTCAGACCTACATCCTGTAAGCCTCCAGTGAACAATGGCCATGTTACGAGGGCAACAACTGACAGAGCATAAGAAGAAAGGGCCCAGGTGAGCTTCAGTTTCCCTCGGGATTCTGAGGGCCACCCACTCAAGCGCTCATGGAGAAATGAAACAGAAGGCTAACCACACTTGTTGGTCCATGTGAAATGAAATAAATAAAATAAAATGTGTGTGGACATCGTGTGGACACTGGCTTTCTCATCTTCTACCTCTCCTCTTTAGCAATCGATGCACAGGTAATGCACAGGGTGTCTAATCACAGCTATAGAACAGGATGTAAATATTATGTCTATGGCGGTGCGGAAGTCCATGGAACAGACGTTTGAGAGGAAGAAGCACAGACGAAGGCACCAGCCTTGTCAGCCTGGAAACCCCAGCTTAATCCCCAAACCACATAAGAGGAGGAGGGAGCCAATCCCTAAAAGCTCTCCTATGCCATGGCATAGGTTCGAACAAATACTAGGAAGAAAAACTAAAACTGAACCAGTGGGAGAGTCTGGCATATCCATTGCCTCCTCTTACCATGCAAAGGTCTTGTCAGGAGATTTATAAGCAAAAACCAAAACATAAATATTTACACATGCATATGATAAATGTATGTATACAGACCTATTCCATGCAAAAATGGACACTGGAGAAAGCCTGCTGAGAGACAGCTGGAATACTGCTGGGGAGACAGATCAGCTAACCCGGAGTCCTTCCCAGCAAGAGCCGCCAGTGCCTGACGTGACATCAGCTGGCACTGTACACACTAGGATAGGGAAGAGGGGTGGCCAAACGCTTGACAACCACAAAACGTCGAGATGGGTTTGTTCGCTAGTACCTGTACGAGCCCACTCCCGGTTCTGGGTTGAATGGACGTCATGGACAATCGTGGAAGGTGAGAAGACATAACTGTTCGCTCTGGCTACCCTTCTGAGTCCCTTGATTCCCCATCGTCACTAATTACAAACACTTGTGAAGGAAACAAGAGGCATTTGCAGGAAACTGCAGGTTCTAGAAGAGCTCCCGCTGTCCATCTGCAGGGTTGGCTTGGGTAGAGCCCCACAAAGGCATCAACCTGAGGAGGGATGTGGTACCCCAGGACTGGAGGGCAGGAATGTGGGCACCTGTGGGGGAGAAAACTGCCCAGCCAATGCTGCCAGGGACAGTCAACTTTCTGGCTGAGAAACAACAATCTAGGGTCTGGGGAGATGGCTCGGGAATTAAGAGCATTTGCTTACACAGGACTGGGGCTTGGTTCCCAGTACCCACACCAAGCAGCTCACAGCCTCCTACAGCTCCAGGTCTAGGGTATGATATGCTCTTCCAGCTCTTCCCGTACACGTGGTACTCACACATACACTCAGGGTTTACACATAAAATAAAGTGCACTCGCACACGCGCACACATGTACACATAAAATACAATAAACTAACAAAGTTTTGAGGAAAGAAATGAAACAACAGTTTTAGACAAAAGGGGTGGAAACTGTCTTTCACATCACAATAACTACAAATTTGCTAGATAAAGAAAAAGAAGAAAAGTTTTTAAAAGAAAAGAAAAAGTGCTAGTAGGGAGGCAACTTGGGGCATGACCATGACAGCTCTTTGCCCATGGCTGAGACAAATGGGCTCCATTTTCAAATTCTGCTTCTGCCCAGGAATCGGGAACATGGCCTCGGGCACGCTGCTCCCCTCCTCCTGCAGTCAGCATGTGTCACCATTGTCACTTCCCTTACTGACCCAGTGGAGACAGTGACGATCCTTCCAGAAGGTTATTAAAGGATTAAATCAAATGGTGTCTGTAAACAGGTGGGGCACTGAGGGGTGTCAGAGCTCTATGTTCCTGCCCCTCCTCCCCTTTGGACAAGTGCTGAAGAAGACACCGCTCTCCACGCACGGCACAGCAGATTATTCACGAGTGTTTTCTGAAAGGAAAGGACCGTGTTTATAGCAACATAATTAAGCTCATGTTCAAACAAACATCAAAGCGGGTGGGAAACATTTTAATGTTTTATGCCTCGGTGTTTTGATGAAAAAATTTTTTAATTATAGAATACAAACATCAGTCATTAATCAGTGACTTGGGAAAAAAATATACTACAAAACATTAGACCTGTGCAGAGGGCTAATTACACTGTCACCCAGATGCTGCGTGCACACTGAGGCTGGCTGTCAGGTCCGATGAGGAACTGTTACACATGAGTCAGGTGACTTTGCCATCAGGTAGCCCCTGAGGCTGGGTCCTGCCTCTGCCACCTGAAAGCTATGAAACCGGGGCTGAGTTTCTTTCCCAGTTATGCCTTGGTTCGCTTCTGCAGATGAGACTATAGATGACAGGGCGGCTGTCAGGGTTTGGGTGTGAAATTCCCTGTCAGCCTCGTATGTCGAAGCTTCTGTTTCCAAGCTGATGACCTTCTTTCGTGAGGAACACAGAGGGTGAGAGGTACGGCTGGCAGATGTGTATCACCACACTGAGCCTTTGATGGTTAAAGCTTGACAGTCACATGTTCCCTTCCTGATCTGGGGGCTATGAGAAGACACCACAGACCAACATACTCCCACCGCCATGTCATCCCTGACGTGATGAACAGGGCCCTCTGAACCGTGAGCTAAAAGAGCCATCCCGTCCATCCGTTAAGCTGCTTCCTGTGAATGTTGTGTCAGAGTAAACCCCAGAGGCCTAGGGCTTGAAGCAATATGGGGCTAAGCTGAAACGCACAGGAACTTCTGGTTTTCTGCAGGGCACGTACCCCAACCTTCATCCGTATGATCTCTTTTCAGAGTGATATATCATGGAGGAAGGCTTCCACTAAAAGACGAGGGCATTAAGAAGTGTGTTGTGTTCCAACTTACAGGGCTCGAGCCAGGCAGTGGTTAAGTGGGGGTGATGAAACCCCCTGGTGGATGTCCCAGTGACTTTTGTCCAAAATGATCAGAGAGCACATTAAATCATTAGCAGAAACTTCGCTGCCTGCTGATTTTACAATGCAGGCGATGAAATTCGTTGCAGAAGCAAAATAGGGCCAATAATATAATTACGATGCTCTGCCCATGCAGTCGGTGCTAATGCTATTATTTGACACGGCAAGGCTGCGCTTTCCCCCAGAGTGTCTGTGGAGACAAGGTTCATCCTAATTGGTTCCAAAGCACAACCTTCCCCACCACCATCATTCCTTAGGACCAGTAATGTTAATTTCCACACGACTGTAAATAGTATTTGCAAACAATACAAACATGGTAATAAGAGGCTAGGTGGGTAATTAATGTGGGTACAAAGAGGCTTATTTGCATTTTTATTTAAAAAACCGGCCTTCTTTAAAAAGCAGCTCAGATTCCTCTCTGCAAAGGAAGCCTTGGTTAAAAAGCGCAGCAGTAATTACTCTCTTTAGGGGTTCTTTTATATGTCCTCCAGGGAATTAAAATGAAAAGATAAGCAGAATTATAAAGGAAATCATGTAAAATATGAAATGTACTATAAACACTTAAGTGTATTTACCGTAAGGTAGGCCTACCTCCTTGCTTAATGGAATATTTTAACCAGCTAACAATACATTCAGTTTCATTACAGATGTGGTTAAGAGGTACAATCATCCGGTTAAACTATTTTTTTTTCTTACTGTCTTCAGGGGTTATTATGTAAAGATTTGAGAAGTCCTCACGGTAAATTCCATCTGCCTCCATCCTGCTGGAAAATAAATGCTAGGATAAGACAAAGAGTCAAGCTTGGACCACACCAAGGCAGGGTGTGCCTAAGAAAAGGCAGCTTTGGCGTGGCAATGCCACCTCTCTCGTCTTAGCTTGCACCCTGCATTTGTGAGGCCAAGGAAAGGGAAGCAGGATGACTTATCTGGAGTAGAATTCAGTCCTTATTTCTCTCCCAATTTGTTTTGGTCTTGTATTCTGAGACAAGGTCTCACAGAGCCCAGGCTGGCCATTCTCTAGCTGAGGACAGTCTTGAATTGCTGCTCCTCCTGCCTCTTCCTCTCAAATGCTTTGGTTTCAAGTCGTTGCTTGCACCATGTTCTGTGGAGATCTCTGGAAAGTGTCCACAGCATCGAAACCAACCGTTGAAGAGACATGACTGGGAGGTCACTTAGTGACCATCACTTAGCAGTGATAGGGGAGCCGGGGCTGGATCACAGAGTCATAAAGTCACATCTCTATTGCTTGCCAACGGCATGGTTTGATTGCCACACAGGAGCCCCTGTCAGTTTTAGAGAAGGACTGAGTTCCTGTAGGTCAGCCACACGAGAAAAGTCTCACACAGGACATGATGCTCAAGCTGACTCCTTAGACTAAGGGTCAGAACGTCTGTGGGGTAGGACAGTTTGCTTGCAACTTACAGAGAGGGCCGACGCCCCTGACCAGCTTGAGGTAACTGGAGAAGCATGTATGGGGGAGCTCAATAGGACCCCAGTGAGCAAAAGATACAAACTCAGCCTCTAGCCAGGCCATAGATATGTTCACGCCCACGGCATGTCAGGGAATGTTTACCAGAGGCCTGCTGTCATGGTATCAAAAGAGTTCTCTATCAGAATTCAAAGTTGAAAGGGAGCTAATGGTATAGCCCTTCCTAGCATATACAGGTAGCTAGTGGTAGAGCCCTTGCTTGGGTACACAGAGCTCTGTGTCCCAAGCATCACAACATAAGAACTCAGAAGGCATCCCTCTGGGGACAGTGAAGAACACATAAGAAAATTAAATAAGATGTTCATGTACTGTATTATAAGTGCACATTAAAAAGGGAAGAGTAGATATTTAAAGAGGGAAGACGGCTGGCTGGTAAAACAGAACCGACATACGGAAGAGACGGAGTGAGCATCACTTCACCCAAGATGGAGGAAGTTCTACTCCGGGCTAGCAAATCCTTGTCTTTCCTTCCAATGTTTCGAAGAGAAACCAGACCTTTGTAACCTTGAGAAAAAAAATCTTTTCAGCTAAAAATTTTTCATAAAAAAAATATTATTTAGGTAGTCCACAGGGCACTTTTCAAACAAAACTCCCCTGCAAAAGTGACCTTCCACCATATAGCAAACTCAAGTTGAATCATAAAAAGTATCTTTGCTTTCATTCACCCTCCGAGAAACAAACAAACCATGCCTGATTCCTTCTGGCTCGGTCTGCGTCTCCTCTTCTACGCCTCTATGTCGGTATATCCATATGGTGCTTCTGTCTTCTCGCCCCCAGTCCTGGCCACGCTTTCAACATCCCAAACCCATTTCTGACAGGAAGTCTTAGGACACTGCGCTGCATAAGACCAGGCCTTCAAAGGGCTGGCACTGTTTTGGAAATAGCTCGCCCAGTTAAATTTATTTATACTTTAGATAGGATTCACATGCGGTGATGATGTTTTAAATACAATTTCAAAACACTGGCAAAGAACAAGGATGCAATGAAGTGGAAGGGGAGAATAATCAGTTAATGACAGTCAAGTAAACATCCAGAAAACTGGGTCATTTATGCGAGAGCTGCAGCCTCCCCTGCTAAAATACGCCAACGACAGTATGAAAAATGGTTTGTGATTTTAAAGAAATATAGCACTCCAAATGTCAGCGTGAGAGAATTCAATAACACTTAATGAAACTTTGGATTTCAAATTAATTACTGATTGACTACAGCATCAGGGGAGAAAACAGCCTCGATTAGAGGAACTGGGATAGGCTATAAATCTGGATGGCTCTTTCCAGGACTCCAGGCTGGTACTTCCTACTCAGGTTAGTAAGGCTCGACTAATGGGGTTATGGTTCTCTTAGATGGCCACTGATTGGATTGCCAGGCATCAGACTAGTGCATGGTTTCCTGACTTGGCCAATACCTTTTCCTCTTTTCCTTCTTCCTGACTTTATTTTTAGTAACATTTAAACTTGTATTTGTCATTCCAAAAAGTGCAATAAAATGCGTGATAAAATGTTCATCAGGAGACACCGCTGGAACCTGAAGGAAACAGACCAGATAAACAGTTCTCTGCACCCAAATCCCGTGGGAGGGAGAGCTAAACCCTCAGAGAGGCAGACACGCCTGGGAAACCAGAAGAGACTGCTCTCTGCACTAACATCTCGGACGCCAGAGGAAAACACCAAAGGCCATCTGGAATCCTGGTGCACTGAAGCTCCCGGAAGGGGGGCACATATCTTCCTGGTTGCTGCCGCTGTAGAGAGCCCGTGGGCAGCACCCCACGAGCGATCTTGAGCCTCGGGACCACAGGTAAGACCAACTTTTCTGCTGCAAGAAAACTCCCTGGTGAGCTCGGGACACACGGAGGCAGAATTCCTCTAGGACCGGGCACGTCCTGTGTTTACCGGAAGTCCCACACCCGCGGATCCCGGCCTGCAGCAGCTCTCTGCTCCCAGACCCCGTGAGAGAGAGACCCAACCGCCTGGTCAGGTGGGCACTCCTGAGGCTGCAGAGCGGAAGAGACCACCAACACTGCCCACCCCTGCCCACATCCCTGGCCCAAGAGGAAACTGTATAAGGCCTCTGGGCTCCCATGGGGGAGGGCCCAGGAGCGATAGGACCCCTGCCTGAGACACCGCCGGAATCTGAAGGAAACAGACCGGATAAACAGTTCTCTGCACCCAAATCCCGTGGGAGGGAGAGCTAAACCTTCAGAGAGGCAGACAAGCCTGGGAAACCAGAAGAGACTGCTCTCTGCACACACATCTCGGACGCCAGAGGAAAACACCAAAGGCCATCTGGAACTCTGGTGCACTGAAACTCCCGGAAACGGCGGCCTAGATCTTCCTGGTTGCTGCCGCCGCAGAGAGCTCATGGGCAGCACCCCGCGAGCAAACTTGAGCCTTAGGACCACAGGTAAGACCAACATTTCTGCTGCAAGTGACCTGCCTGGTGAACTCAAGACACAGGCCCACAGGAACAGCTGAAGACCTGTAGAGAGGAAAAACTACACTCCCAAGAGCAGAACACTCTGTCCCCATAACAGGCTGAAAGAAAACAGGAAAACAGGTCTACAGCACTCCTGACACACAGGCTTATAGGACAGTATAGCCACTGTCAGAAATAGCAGAACAAAGCAACACTAGAGATAATCTGATGGCGAGGGGCAAGCGCAGGAACCCAAGCAACAGAAACCAAGACTATATGGCACCATCGGAGCCCAATTCTCCCATCAAAACAAACATGGAATATCCAAACACACCAGAAAAGCAAGATCTAGTTTCAAAATCATATTTGATCATGATGCTGGAGGACTTCAAGAAAGACATGAAGAACTCCCTTAGAGAACAAGTAGAAGCCTACAGAGAGGAATCGCAAAAATCCCTGAAAGAATTCCAGGAAAACACAATCAAACAGTTGAAGGAATTAAAAATGGAAATAGAAGCAATCAAGAAAGAACACATGGAAACAACCCTGGATATAGAAAACCAAAAGAAGAGACAAGGAGCTGTAGATACAAGCTTCACCAACAGAATACAAGAGATGGAAGAGAGAATCTCAGGAGCAGAAGATTCCATAGAAATCATTGACTCAACTGTCAAAGATAATGTAAAGCGGAAAAAGCTACTGGTCCAAAACATACAGGAAATCCAGGACTCAATGAGAAGATCAAACCTAAGGATAATAGGTATAGAAGAGAGTGAAGACTCCCAGCTCAAAGGACCAGTAAATATCTTCAACAAAATCATAGAAGAAAACTTCCCTAACCTAAAAAAAGAGATACCCATAGACATACAAGAAGCCTACAAAACTCCAAATAGACTGGACCAGAAAAGAAACACCTCCCGTCACATAATTGTTAAAACACCAAACGCACAAAATAAAGAAAGAATATTAAAAGCAGTAAGGGAAAAAGGTCAAGTAACATATAAAGGGAGACCTATCAGAATCACACCAGACTTCTCGCCAGAAACTATGAAGGCCAGAAGGTCCTGGAATGATGTCATACAGACCCTAAGAGAACACAAATGATAGCCCAGGTTACTGTATCCTGCAAAACTCTCAATTAACATAGATGGAGAAACCAAGATATTCCATGACAAAACCAAATTTACACAATATCTTTCTACAAATCCAGCACTACAAAGGATAATAAAGGGTAAAGCCCAACATAAGGAGGCAAGCTATACCCTAGAAGAAGCAAGAAACTAATCGTCTTGGCAACAAAACAAAGAGAATGAAAGCACACAAACATAACCTCACATCCAAATATGAATATAACGGGAAGCAATAATCACTATTCCTTAATATCTCTCAACATCAATGGCCTCAACTCCCCAATAAAAAGAAATAGATTAACAAACTGGATACTCAACGAGGACCCTGCATTCTGCTGCCTACAGGAAACACACCTCAGAGACAAAGACAGACACTACCTCAGAGTGAAAGGCTGGAAAACAACTTTCCAAGCAAATGGTCAGAAGAAGCAAGCTGGAGTAGCCATTCTAATATCAAATAAAATCAATTTTCAACTAAAAGTCATAAGATAAGGAAGGACACTTCATATTCATCAAAGGAAAAATCCACCAAGATGAACTCTCAATCCTAAATATCTATGCCCCAAATACAAGGGCACCTACGTACATAAAAGAAACCTTACTAAAGCTCAAACACACATTGCACCTCACACAATAATAGTGGGAGATTTCAACACCCCACTCTCATCAATGGACAGATCATGGAAACAGAAATTAAACAGAGATGTCGACAGACTAAGAGCAGTCATGAGCCAAATGGACTTAACGGATATTTATAGAACATTCTATCCTAAAGCAAAAGGATATACCTTCTTCTCAGCTCCTCATGGTACTTTCTCCAAAATTGACCATATAATTGGTCAAAAAACGGGCCTCACCAGGTACAGAAAGATAGAAATAATCCCATGCGTGCTATCGGACCACCACGGCCTAAAACTGGTCTTCAATAACAATAAGGGAAGAATGCCCACATATACGTGGAAATTGAACAATGCTCTACTCAATGATAACCTGGTCAAGGAAGAAATAAAGAAAGAAATTAAAAACTTTTTAGAATTTAATGAAAATGAAGATACAACATACCCAAACTTATGGGACACAATGAAAGCTGTGCTAAGAGGAAAACTCATAGCGCTGAGTGCCTGCAGAAAGAAACAGGAAAGAGCATATGTCAGCAGCTTGACAGCACACCTAAAAGCCCTAGAACAAAAAGAAGCAAATACACCCAGGAGGAGTAGAAGGCAGGAAATAATCAAACTCAGAGCTGAAATCAACCAAGTAGAAACAAAAAGGACCATAGAAAGAATCAACAGAACCAAAACTTGGTTCTTTGAGAAAATCAACAAGATAGATAAACCATTAGCCAGACTAACGAGAGGACACAGAGAGTGCGTCCAAATTAACAAAATCAGAAATGAAAAGGGAGACATAACTACAGATTCAGAGGAAATACAAAAAATCATCAGATCTTACTATAAAAACCTATATTCAACAAAACTTGAAAATCTTCAGGAAATGGACAATTTCCTAGACAGATACCAGGTATCAAAGTTAAATCAGGAACAGATAAACCAGTTAAACAACCCCATAACTCCTAAAGAAATAGAAGCAGTCATTAAAGGTCTCCCAACCAAAAAGAGCCCAGGTCCAGACGGGTTTAGTGCAGAATTCTATCAGACCTTCATAGAAGACCTCATACCAATATTATCCAAACTATTCCACAAAATTGAAACAGATGGATCACTACCGAATACCTTCTACGAAGCCACAATTACTCTTATACCTAAACCACACAAAGACACAACAAAGAAAGAGAACTTCAGACCAATTTCCCTTATGAATATCGACGCAAAAATACTCAATAAAATTCTGGCAAACCGAATTCAAGAGCACATCAAAACAATCATCCACCATGATCAAGTAGGCTTCATCCCAGGCATGCAGGGATGGTTTAATATACGGAAAACCATCAACGTGATCCATTATATAAACAAACTGAAAGAACAGAACCACATGATCATTTCATTAGATGCTGAGAAAGCATTTGACAAAATTCAACACCCCTTCATGATAAAAGTCCTGGAAAGAATAGGAATTCAAGGCCCATACCTAAACATAGTAAAAGCCATATACAGCAAACCAGTTGCTAACATTAAACTAAATGGAGAGAAACTTGAAGCAATCCCACTAAAATCAGGGACTAGACAAGGCTGCCCACTCTCTCCCTACTTATTCAATATAGTTCTTGAAGTTCTAGCCAGAGCAATCAGACAACAAAAGGAGATCAAGGGGATACAGATCGGAAAAGAAGAGGTCAAAATATCACTATTTGCAGATGATATGATAGTATATTTAAGTGATCAAAAAAGTTCCACCAGAGAACTACTAAAGCTGATAAACAACTTCAGCAAAGTGGCTGGGTATAAAATTAACTCAAATAAATCAGTTGCCTTCCTCTATACAAAAGAGAAACAAGCCGAGAAAGAAATTAGGGAAATGACACCCTTCATAATAGACCCAAATAATATAAAGTACCTCGGTGTGACTTTAACCAAGCAAGTAAAAGATCTGTACAATAAGAACTTCAAGACACTGAGGAAAGAAATTGAAGAAGACCTCAGAAGATGGAAAGATCTCCCATGCTCATGGATTGGCAGGATTAATATAGTAAAAATGGCCATTTTACCAAAAGCAATCTACAGATTCAATGCAATCCCCATCAAAATACCAATCCAATTCTTCAAAGAGTTAGACAGAACAATTTGCAAATTCATCTGGAATAACAAAAAACCCAGGATAGCTAAAGCTATCCTCAACAATAAAAGGACTTCAGGGGGAATCACTATCCCTGAACTCAAGCAGTATTACAGAGCAATAGTGATAAAAACTGCATGCTATTGGTACAGAGACAGACAGATAGACCAATGGAATAGAATTGAAGACCCAGAAATGAACTCACACACCTATGGTCACTTGATTTTTGACAAAGGAGCCAAAACCATCCAATGGAAAAAAGATAGCATTTTCAGCAAATGGTGCTGGTTCAACTGGAGGTCAACATGTAGAAGAATGCAGATTGATCCATGCTTATCACCCTGTACAAAGCTTAAGTCCAAGTGGATCAAGGACCTCCACATCAAACCAGACACACTCAAACTAATAGAAGAAAAACTAGGGAAGCATCTGGAACACATGGGCACTGGAAAAAATTTCCTGAACAAAACACCAATGGCTTACGCTCTAAGATCAAGAATCAACAAATGGGATCTCATAAAACTGCAAAGCTTTTGTAAGGCAAAGGACACTGTGGTTAGGACAAAACGGCAACCAACAGATTGGGAAAAGATCTTTACCAATCCTACAACAGATAGAGGCCTTATATCCAAAATATACAAAGAACTCAAGAAGTTAGACTGCAGGGAAACAAATAACCCTATTAAAAAATGGGGTTCAGAGCTAAACAAAGAATTCACAGCTGAGGAATGGCTGAGAAACACCTAAAGAAATGTTCAACATCTTTAGTCATAAGGGAAATGCAAATCAAAACAACCCTGAGATTTCAACTCACACCAGTGCGATTGGCTAAGATCAAAAACTCAGGTGACAGCAGATGCTGGCGAGGATGTGGAGAAAGAGGAACACTCCTCCATTGTTGGTGGGATTGCAGACTGGTAAAACCATTCTGGAAATCAGTCTGGAGGTTCCTCAGAAAATTGGACATTGAACTGCCTGAGGATCCAGCTATACCTCTCTTGGGCATATACCCAAAAGATGCCTCAACATATAAAAGAGACACATGCTCCACTATGTTCATCGCAGCCTTATTTATAATAGCCAGAAAATGGAAAGAACCCAGATGCCCTTCAACAGAGGAATGGATACAGAAAATGTGGTACATCTACACAATGGAATATTACTCAGCTATCAAAAACGAGTTTATGAAATTCGTAGGCAAATGGTTGGAACTGGAAAATATCATCCTGAGTGAGCTAACCCAATCACAGAAAGACATACATGGTATGCACTCATTGATAAGTGGCTATTACCCCAAATGCTTGAATTACCCTAGATGCCTAGAACAAACGAAACTCAAGACGGATGATCAAAATGTGAATGCTTCACTTCTTCTTTAAATGAGGAAAAAGAATACCCTTGGCAGGGAAGGGAGAGGCAAAGATTAAAACAGAGACTGAAGGAACACCCATTCAGAGCCTGCCCCACATGTGGCCCATACATATACAGCCACCCAATTAGACAAGATGGATGAAGCAAAGAAGTGCAGACCGACAGGAGCCGGAAGTAGATCGCTCCTGAGAGACACAGCCAGAATACAGCAAATACAGAGGCGAATGCCAGCAGCAAACCACTGAATTGAGAATAGGACCCCCGTTGAAGGAATCAGAGAAAGAACTGGAAGAGCTTGAAGGGGCTCGAGACCCCATATGTACAACAATGCCAAGCAACCAGAGCTTCCAGGGACTAAGCCACTACCCAAAGACTATACATGGACTGACCCTGGACTCTGACCTCATAGGTAGCAATGAATAGCCTAGTAAGAGCACCAGTGGAAGGGGAAGCCCTGGGTCCTGCTAAGACTGAACCCCCAGTGAACTAGACTGTTGGGGGGAGGGCGGCAATGGGGGGAGGGTTGGGAGGGGAACACCCATAAGGAAGGGGAGGGGGGAGGGGGATGTTTGCCCGGAAACCGGGAAAGGGAATAACACTCGAAATGTATATAAGAAATACTCAAGTTAATAAAAAAAAGAAAAAAAAAGAAAAAAAATGTTCATCGGATCTGAGGGGTGGTGTTTTATTAAAAGGTAGTAGGTACACGTGTTTAACAGCACATTTTGGGGAGAATGGTACTCGTGGTTTCCAGTTACTGATCCTACCCTGCCTCTGCCACACTTCCTTGACCATGGCTTCTAATCCGACAATCAAGATGTGAAACATACAAACACATTGTGTGTAAGCAGGAGAGCCCCTCACCACTTCAAGTTCTAGGATGTAAGTTCTGAGGAACGAAGTTCATGGGGCCCAACTAAGGCCTCCGACAGATCTCCACCATGTGTGCTATGAGAACAAGAGTGTGCGTCAGGGAAAGCGCTCAGAAGGTTGGAGTCGCTTGTATGCCATCTTTGTGAGCTAAAAGAAAAAAGAGGGAAGCTATTTACAAAGTTAAGGCTTGTTTGCATAAGTTACAAAATACAAAACACTTAACAGCAACAGCACTAGACATAGGAGTAGAATCTGGGGCATTTTTTTTTTATGGTTACTGCTACAATATGGACACAGGAGAGGCTGCATCAGCCATGAGTTTGTAGTAAGAGTTTCAAAGCATTGAATGTCCAGCGGTGAGGTAGTAAGAACTACACAGGAAGCCTGGGTCTTTACAAGCTGCTGATCAGGCTGGCCTGGATCTAAGGTTGCAACTCCTCCTCCACCGAGGGATAGGCATCTGCTTTTTTAAATCCCTTTTCATAATGAAGAGAGCTAAACGCCAGGAGGCTGACGAGCCCACCCACCGGAAAGACCAGCATCATCTCACCACGTCCGTCTTCGTAAGATTCCTGGGCATTTCTCACCCTGTCTTAGTATTCTCAGTGCATTACTCTTCCAATATAGCCAAAGAGATTAATTAAAAAATAGTCCAAGTCCAGGCATCTCCTCCCTCAGGAAAGGCACTCACTCTTATGATCAAATGTCCTATAAATTCTGAGACCTCGCTAATAATCACGACGATTCATTTTCCGCATAGCTGTGCTTACCTCTCTGCAATGCCATTCTCAAATCCCCCCCTCAGATAAGAATTTCTTCCAAGGATCAGGAACCCGCCTTGCTTTAAATCCCCACCCAAACCCTTCCCCATGTGGGAAATCTATATTAATTCCACCAAACTAGAGCTATCAGATAGCAATCATGCACGGGACTTGAAAATAAAGGACTAAAATTCATAAAAAAAGAATTAACATATTCACAAGGGCTCTGTTCCTATGTACAATACATATATGGAAGGGTTCTTTAAAAGAATAGAACATTCAGAAAGGATGCTCCAGATACCATGGAATGGATATGGAAGGGTCTTAAATGCACTCTCTGAAAATGTTTGGACTATGTATGTATATTTAGCACATTGTCCTAAGCCCAGATAAATATATCTGAAATGGCCTATAATGATATTCTATCAGCTGATGTCTTTTTTGTGTGACCCAACATCACATACACACACACACACACACACACACACACACACACACACACAAGACACACACACACCCACAGACACACACACACATAAACACACACAAACATATACTTACACACATACACACACATATACATACATGCACGCACAAACACATAGACACAAACATATACAGACACACACATACACAGATACACACACATATACATACACAGAGAAACAGAGACACAGACACACGCACACATACACACACACACACACACACACACACACACACACACACACACAGAGGCATGTATACCCTGAATACTTCATCTAACTCGGCAGATCCTGATCCAAGGAGCAAGGTGAGGCTACCTCCCAGCCAGCCTTAGCTCACCAGGTCATGAGTCCAGCTGGAGGAACAAGGCGCCTCAGGAGAACAAGACCCCTTTCCTACTTCTCACAATAATGTCCTGTGACTAACCATGCTGGTGTTATGCACTGCTCTGGGTAATGATTCCGGGGTCCAGACTAGGTGCCTAATCCAGATCTCATCACCAGGGATGGGGAGGAAGCTGATACAGTAAACTGCACTGAACGGTTTCATCTTTAAAATGAAATGGGGCAGCCTGGAAGCTAAGAGTCCCTTGTAGAATTTGCACTTTTAAAACCAGAGGTCATTGAGACACCCAGTGCTGATAGGAACCACCAGCCTGCACCCCAAAGAAATACACCAAGTGTACGTTAGATGACGTAGAGTGTGCTCAGGTGTGGCAACCCCTGGCAGCAGAAGGCACTCCCCCTCCCCCACCCATTATCAGGCAGCGCTATGATTCTATGAAGTATGTGGTGTCACTGCAGAGATTAATCGCCTGGCTGAGGTTGGACATCCACTTATAAACTGCCCCGGGATCCAAACCAAATGACTTCAAGTCTAGCATTCAATATGCTTTCCCTTCACCCCAGCGGGACTGCGGGCAGCCTTTGAGAGGATGCAGGACCTCAGCCAATCCATGCTAAGTGCGCCTGGCTCACGTGCCTCCTGTTTGAACAACACAAATGACTGGACTGGGGGTAAGATGCAGTTGGGATAGAACAGAAGGAGAGACTCCAGGAGTGACAGCACCCACCAGGGATACTGCTGGGGGGGGCCAAAGCATCATCATGTCTGTAAGTGAGAGAAACTCACTTTACAGTAGCTCAAACACAAAGAGAGTCATTGTTCTGTAATACAATGAGGGCAAGGATTAAGCCTGGCGACAGGAATGCTTTCATTCAGCTTGAAGTCCCCTCTCTTACCCCACCTCCCACCCACACCTCCTTCCAGGCCCCAGTCCACCAGAGGGAAGGGTGCATTTTGCCTAGTGACTCAGGGTTGGCCATCATCTGATGAGACACAGCAGGGCAGTACCTGCCATTGATGGAGCAAGTGTCCAGCGTGGCACTGACCACTTTGCACTGATACGACAAAATCAAGACCAGCCCAAAGCAGAGCATGTAAAATGCCCTCAGCCTTCTGCAGTCTGCAAGATGCAGCTCTTAGTGGACAGCGCAGATGAAGAAATCGCCATCACAACAGCTTCCACTATGAGGGGAGCAGGGTGGGAAACAAGGCCAGAAGAAAGTGGGGAGGGGCTTAGCTGCCATGACGATGTCAGCCACTGGTCACAGCTATTCCAGCCCTCCTGCTTCTCAGAGGAGCCTCAGGCAGGCTGCTGCTGTTTCAGAGTTCTATGGTTTAGTTCTGCAGACGAGCCTCCCCATCTAGGGCTGAGAACGGACAGAGGAGCCAGCACCGTGGGCTCTCCATGAGGCAACTGCACCACGAGGATGGTGCCAGGAATGACAGTGCTGTGTCACCAGAACTTCAGAGGTGGGCACACCACTACCAAGAGGTGATAAAGAGCAGTCCCACTGGGCTGGGACTTCTGGGAAGCTACTGCTACCCAGGTGAGCAGGGCCCCTTAACTGGTCACATATGGCCCCTTCTTACACTATCTGTGGAGCCTGTACCTTCCTGGTCCTAAGGCAGCAGGCAGGATTCCTTCTGTTTCTGGCTTTGCTCAGCCCCAAATGTGCTTCCTGCAATATTATCCTCCAGATGAACAGCTCCCCTCTGCCCCGAAGTGGACAGAGGGTCAGCATCAGCAGGAGGCCGGTCCCTCTGGTGCTGCCCTTCTCAGTGATGCCCTGCCCAATTTCGTCTTCCTGCCCCATGACTGGATTCTCCTCAGCCACTCCTCTTCTGCCACCTCCCTTTAATGTATCATAGCACAATAGAAGCAGATATCATATTTACTCATCTTTCATGTTATCGAGCATGGGATCAAAATATGATGTGGGGGGCTGAGAGATGGCTCAGCACTTAAGAGCATTCGTTTTTACAAGGGGTCTGGGTGCAAATCCCAGCACCCACAATGTTGGCTCATAACTATGAATAACTCCAATTCCGAGGGATCCAACATCCTGTTCTGAAATTTACAGGGACCAAGTACATGAACACACATGTGAGCAAAATACTGGTATACATAAAATAAAGTAAATAACTCTTAAAATCAAGTCAGGCGTAATGGTGCACACCTTCTATCCCAGCACTTGGGAGACTGGGGCAGGGGGATCTCAGAATTTGAGGCTAGCATGATGTAGATTGTGAGTTTTAAGCCAGCCAGAGCTCTGTGTGTATGTGTGTGTGTGTGTGTGTGTGTGTGTGTGTGTGTCTATCTGTCTGTCTGTCTACGAGAAAGGCAGACAGACAGGCAGACAGAGAAGGACAGAGACAGAGACAGAGAGAGACAGAGACAGAGACAGAGACACAGAGAGACAGAGACAGAGACACAGAGAGACAGAGACATAGACACAGAGAGACAGAGACATAGACACAGAGAGACAGAGACAGAGACACCGAGAGACAGAGACAGAGACACAGAGACACAGAGAGACAGAGACACAGAGAGACAGAGACACAGAGAGACAGAGACAGAGACACAGAGAGACAGAGACAGAGACACAGAGAGACAGAGACACAGAGAGAATACTTTAACAAAGGGAGGCTCATTATCTTCAGTGGCCCAAGGAAAATTCCCTTACAAACTTCAGCGAGCATGCTCTTGACCCCAGCACCCATAGGTCTGTGGGTAACCTTACTTCTGCCTTAGGCAGTGATTTTTTTCCAGCCTGGACTATCTCATGATGGTGCACACCTTACTGTCTACTCTATAAGACATTCCTTAGTGTACTTCCTTTCTAATATCAGCTTCTACACATCTCCAGATTGTGGTCTTACTATTTAAATAAAACCTTGTTACACCAAATTGTATACTTTTATAACAATTTCCCTGTGTAGGCAACCGAACTATTATACATTGTGATATAAACACCACTTTCCTTTGTGATCCCCTTTAACGGTATTGATTTAATAGACACTGGCAGGTACTAAATTCCATGGAAAGCAGTAGTTGGAAACCCACAGAAAATGCCATTTAATCAACTGAACACTCCCAGGTTCTCATAACCCTACTGAGGAATCGCAATGAAGGCAGTGATGCTATATTAATTAAATTCTTGGAATGCATCCACGATGCTTAATGGAAATGAAACGCTAGGAGGCCTCAATGCTTGGGAAACACCCATCATAGCACCAACATCCCCATAACCCTCCTCCCATGCCTGCCAAGAAATGTGCTTAAATGCAATCACGGTCATCACATTTTTTTAAGGAGGAAGACTTAGATAGGGAAATGGTAGGGAGAAATCAAACGTCAAAGCTATCTGCATACTGCTGCATCTGGGGAGTTGGCCGCACATGATTTATTATGGAGACTCGGAGTTTCCTCAACCTCAAGGCAGAAAGCTGATTGAAACCAGGAAAGCCATGTTGATGCATTGTCATTCAGCAAACAGGATGAAGGAAAGACATGCATCCCCATTGATACTCTAGCAGTCTGTGTTACAGTTCCTCAGCGATTGTGGAGATGAACGTCAGGCTTACAGACAGCCACAGTGAGCCCAGCACACACTAAACTATAGATGTCTGAACACCAGCACACTGATAGATGAGGCAGCATCATTATCGGGCTCTTTAACCTACGCCTGTTGACACTGAGACTCAAAGAAATTCAAACCTTGGTCCGTCATCGCCCAAGCCCAAATGTGCATCCTTGCAAATTCATCCTCAGATGAACTGCTCTCCCTTGGACACAGCTGCTCATCCGATGTTCAGAACAGCTCATTTCTATTTAATTGACTCCTTTTTGGAGATCTTCTGAATCACAAGGGAGCCTAAAGAAAGGATCCTAGTGTGAAGAAGTATAACAAACAAGTTCTCTTCTTCAGAGGGGTGGATCCGTTCAGTGTAGGACAAAATACACACGTGTGTGACATGGATATGTGACAGCACAGCCCTCAGTCAGAGGGGTGGAGAGGAAAGCATGCTCTAGGATCCATTCAGTGCAGGACAAGATACACACGTGTGTGACATGGACATGTGACGGCAGAGCCCTCAGTTTGCTCAAAACTATTATCCCCTTTGTGTGTGTGTGTGTGTGAGAGAGAGAGAGAGAGAGTGTGTGTGTGTGAGAGTGTGTGTGTGTGTATGTGTGTGTGAGAGAGAGTGTGTGTGTGAGAGAGTGTGTGTGTGAGAGAGAGTATGTGTGTGTGAGTATGTGTGTGAGGTGTGTGTGAGTGTGTGTATGTGTGTGTGAGTGTATGTGTGTGAGAGTGTGAGTGTGAGTGTGAGAGTGTGTGAGAGAGTGTGTGTGTGAGAGTGTGAGGGAGAGTGTGTGTGTGAGAGTGTGAGTGTGAGAGTGTGTGAGAGAGTGTGTGTGTGAGAGTGAGTGTGAGAGAGTGTGAGTGTGTGTGTGTGAGAGTGTGTGAGTGTGTGTGTGTGTGTGTGTGTGTGTGTGTGTGTGTGTATAGAGGTAAGAGAACAACCTAACTCAAAACAGCTAGTTCTTTCCTTTCCAACCTGTGGGCCCCAGGAATTAAACTCAGGCCATCAAAGTTTAGCAGCAAGGGCCTTTACCCAATAAACCATCTAGCCAGCAATTTGTCCAAAAGGTTTTAAAGGAAGGAATGTCAAGGTGGGTGGTAGTGGTGTACACCTTTAATTATGGCACTCAGGAGAACGAGGCAGGTGGATCACTGAATTCAAAGCCTGCCTGGTCTACAGAGTTTGTTCCAGAACAGCCAGGCCTAGGAAGACAGCCCTGTCTCCAAAAGAGGGAGAGAGTGGGGGGGAGGAGAGAAGTGTTATGTTTCATGTTTACAGGATGTTCTGAAGAGCTGTGGTCTAGCAGATGGGGACACAGGCAGGGCTCTGGGTTGATCAGCTTGGGGACAATGAGGACAGGTTCTTCTCAACAGCTGCGCACGAAATGTATGAAGAACTATCCTCCACCTTGTGGACAAGAAATGCGTGAGAGTATTGGAACATAATGTTTCACACCAAAAAGGGCCTGGAACTTCCTGATCATCTAATTTGAGCAAACCAGTGAGTTCCAAGACAAAGATGGGAAAAGACACCCAGTGTTTAACTCTGGCCTCCATATGCTCACACACACACACACACACACACACACAGACAGACAGACAGACCGACCGACAGAGACACACAGACACACAGAGATACACACAGACACACACATACAGACACACACAACACACACAGAGACATATATATACCACACAGAGGTAGACAGGCACACACACACAGGAACACACACACAGAAACACACACCACACATATAACACACACACACACACACACACACACACACACACACACACACACACATCCCAAATAATCAATTAAAACAATAACTACAAAAGGGCTTGAGATAAGCGTAGCTATGAAAGGTAGTCCTTAGTCCAATCTGTAACATTCCAGCTATCTGTCCCTGTCCGTGTACACACGGCAGCAGGTGACTCCTAGACTTAGAAACGCTATGAGACTAGCACTGGCCAATGGGCTGCAAGCCTTGGTGGCAGGTGTCACTTGTGAGCAGAAGCTTAGCTGCAATACAAAGGGGCAAGCCTCTTTCCTCCTCTGCACAGCATCCAGCTCTGTGGGCCGAGAGCCCCACCCACCACGGCACTCCCAGCAACACAGGCTAGAGATTCAGTCTAAACAAGAGAGACCTTGGTGGCTTTGTTCCCTGGAGAGTCCACATGGGCTGTTAGATATTACGCCCTGACCAGCCTGTCCTGACCCACAATTCAGTTGTTCATTCTGTGCCTGTGACATTAGCCATCCCGTCCGGGGAGTGTCCCTGAATGTGAGGGCTTATCGCATCTGCTCTATAACCCAGGCTTGACTTTACAGTGGTTTCATTGCCAACCATAAAAACTGTGATAGTCGAACTGTATAAACAAACCAAGCAGTGTTTTCACCGTAAAACATGAATGAAATATCAATATTTGCCTTTGCCTTCTCTCAGCAGCCGTAATGAGGGTGGAAAATTCATGCCATATGTTTATGTAGAAGGAGAAAATAGATCTCAACAATTCATCCGTGTGGGCCCTGGCTACACTGGTTAATATTTTTAATCCATCCGTTTCCCTTCACATATAAATCCTCTGCAAATCATGGACCGCCCGAGACCGCCAGTTACTAAATTCACAGTCATTTCTACAGAGGGCTCTTAGCTGAGGAGAGTGTGAGTACACGCTAGTAACCAAGCTGGTGGCTCCGCCATGATGAGAAATGGCTAGGCGACCCTTGCAGAGCTCAGCTTGCTTTCCCAGTCTGGAATGTGGAACCACTTTGAGGGAGACTTGTCTAGACAGAGCCTACCTGGAGCTGCCGCCGGGGCAGATGAGCACTTGCCCCTGACAGCGCCTATTCCCCTACCCTTAATCCACAAATGGAGAAGTACGGAGCATGCTAAGTGGATTCTGCCTGCGAGGACCTTCTGATGTGGTGTGTGTCGGGGGTAAGGGGTGTTATCTGTAGCTCTGGGGTTTGTGACAGGCTCCACATTCAGCTTCCCACGCGGAGAGTGATGAGGGACGTTTTTATTTTGAAGCCGTGATTGAGCCCTTGATGTGAAGTTGCTGAAGCTTGCTGAGTGTTTGTGCAGGCTTTTAGGATCCGAGTCGAAAGGCGCAGAGAATGATTCAATTTCCTCCAAATTGGCTCACGAACCAGAGGTTTGTAGGAGCTGTCACCGTTCTGCAAAGTCCAATACCTCAGTGAGGAAGCTTTCCTTTGAACTCGAAGCTGATGGACCCAGGGGATGCCCTGTCTGGCCCTGAGGCCGGCCCTGCTGTGGCAGAAGGGGCTGTTGATAGGGAGAGGAGAGGGAAGACGGGCAGAGCACGAAGTTACAAGCAGAGGCTTCCAGCACCACGAGCAGGGCACTGCTGTCCCATTTACACCTGACAATCATCTTGTGATGCAGGGAAGCAATAGCCCCACCCCCTCAGGAAGATGGAGGACACATGGACAAATGCTACAGCTAAGATTACCACACAACTACAGAAATGCAGAGCCAGGGAGGCTCCCAGCCAACCTCGGTCCGAATCCAAAGCTCTGTCCTTAACCACTAGCCAGCCTAGCAACATCAAAAATAAACAAATAAATTATCAATCAATCAATCGATTTTTCTGGTTAAGCTTGGTAGTGCATGTCTAAAATCCCAGCACTGAGGAGACAGGGAGACAGGAGGGCAGAAGTTCAATGTCAGGCTGTGTGACACAACTCTAACACGTCTGCCCCTTGCCCACATAAGACTGAGCTCGGGCCATAACCAGATCTCAACCCCATCTACCTCCACACTAGACAGACAGACACACACACACACACAGACACACACAGACACACAAACACACATACACACAGACACACAGACACACAAACACACACACACACACACACACACAAACGTCTTGGAAACTATTACTCATTTACACGTCTGTCACAATACAGACTCCACGAGGACAAGGATGATGAGGTGTATACACAGAGACTCAGAATCCAGTAGACACAGAAGGTGCCGATGAGTATTTGTTCACTAAATAAGGAGCCCATCCGACAAACGATCGATACGCAATGTGATCAATGCTGTAATCAATCAATGCATAATTTAAAAACCAAACACTAAAGGGGACAAGCAAGTGAAAGACAGACGCTGAGGAATGTGAATAGGGAGGTGTGGGGGAAGGATTCGGGGGAAGTGACAAAGTACATTATACACCTGTGTGGGAATGTCACAATGAAACTCTTTACCATTTAAAGGTAGCATATGGCCAATCAGAAGTTAAATAAATGAAACCAAAATGTAGTCTGTCAGTTCCTGGGGGGTAGGATGCTTCACTTTCTCCAATAGTGCTCAGCACAGTACCTAGACCAGAGAGGTGGGGTGACAGGTACTTTAGGAAGGGGGGAACAGGATAGTACCCCAGCCAGAGAATCCTGGGGAGACTCTGGAGAGGAGATGGGCATGAGCAGAGATTCCTAGGGCACAGGGACATATGGTAGGTGGACAAGCTGGCTGTGATCCCTCAAGGCTGAGGAAGCAGGCTGTGCCAAGACACAGGGAGGTAGGAAGGTCAGGTGAAATCTTGGTTCTGACACAGTTTGAACAAGGAGCAGAATGGCTGACATGAGCCGAACAGGCAGGTGAGGAGGCCACTCTGTACGTGTACCACAAGTGAGGTTTTGTTTTCCTCTATCTTGTTCGAGTGTGTAGTGTGCACACACATATATGTACATATGCACACACACTAGCACGAGTGGGATAGAGAAGACAACCTTGCCTGACGCTCCTCAGGTGCTGTCCACCTTCTTTTTGAGACAGGGTCTCAGTGGCCTGGAACTTGCCAAGTAGGTGAGGCTTGCTGGCCATCGAGACCCAGGGATCTGCCTGTCTGTTTCCCCAGAGCCGGGATTAAAAGTGTGCAACAACCAACCCAGTCGACTTGTGATATAAGTTCCTGGGATTGAACTTAAGCCCTAATGCATGTAAGGTGTACCCTCAGCCCCGGTGGGTTGGCTTTGGATTATTTCTTATCTCCCTTGGCACTTGGATAGTCTACCCAGGTACCACCCTAAGTCTTCTGGTACCATTCTTAGTTCCTGGTGAGCAGCACTGGGTACTTCACAACTTTGGGTACAATTGGGCACTACTGGCATGCCATGTCATAGACGCAACAGGAAGTGACGGGTACCTGGCTCTCACGTAGTATAAACAGAACTGAGACTCCGGCAGACTGTAGGCTGGGTCTGTTGCTTAGGCCTGCACTGTGTAGTTTATGGTCCATCCCTTTTAGACTGATGAAGTCAGCGAGCCTTTGCAGCCCTCCCAGATAACCAGCCTGGTGCCCAACAGATAGAGTTGTATGGATGCTGAATGAATCCTTCCCAACAACCACTGGGCTGACTTTGGGAGCCATTTATTCTTCCTAAACAAAGTCTTCATATACTTCAGCTTGTCCACTTACAAATTTAAATATATATATACTATGCTTTTTTTAAAAAAAAATCTATACTTAATTATACACGGCATCAATGAAATTTCACTTGGGGAATGATAATCCAACATAAACGAATGCTTCCAAGAGGGGGGAAGCTGTGATTTAAACTAAATTACTATACTAGTCAGGAAGAAAAAAAATATGTTCTCTACATAGGGAGAAAAAGAGGTATTATCTGGTATTCGGTGGCCCCAGCCTATCAGAACACAGCATCAGCAGCAAAGGACTGGAACCTCCCTAAATTCCTCCTTCCCTGGTTCAGATCTCACTGCTGATCCAGGCTGCAGCGCCTGCTGCCTGCCCTGGCCTGACTTTCATTAAGGCTTAAAGTCAATTAAGCCACGAATTGGAACAATCATTCCTCCTTTGCAAAGTATTGATATTTGCCCCCTAGACGCTTTAGGGCTTTTCCAGCACTCGAGAAGAGATTTATGTTAGACAATTTCTTTCTGATTAAAACAAATCATAGCTCAACAATTCTAATTTCTTCCTTTCTAAGCAAGAAATGACCAGGGGACATAAGAAACAGTGAGCTCGCTCCCTCATCCTGCCCAGGCCGGTCCAAGAGAACACTCCTTAAGATGCTGCCAGGAAAGTCTCCAGGACTACCGTGTTTTCCTGTCTCTGTCTGTCTATCCTGCCTCTATGCTACCAGCTCATTTCTGTTCTCTTTTCTTCTCCTTTCCTCTGTCTGTCTGTATACACACACAGGTACACACATATAATCTCAGCAAATTTCACCACTCGTCACTTTGAACACTTATTAAACCAAGAAGCAAGTGGAGCATTATACGCGCAGCCAACCCCTGCTGTTTCTTCTGACCTGAGCAACAGGAAACCAGGGAGGCTTTTGTGTTTGCCTTCTCAAACTCTAACCACATCTTGGGTGTTTTAAAACCATCACTGGTGCAATTAATCCCAGGAGAAGCCAAGAACCAAATAACTATCCAAGTCCCTCCTCGCCCTGTTTATATACACCCCTGTGAGGTCACAGGCCTATGGAATCTATCTGAGGGCCTTCAGCTCCCTATGTAACCATCCCTGAGTGTCCTCAAACTGTGGCAATTCTCCTGCCTCAGGCTTCCAGATGCGAGGATTACCAGTGTGCTTCACCATCCCTGACTAGCTCTTTATCTCATCCCCTTGGCTCTTTACCTCGGCCTCTATGTAAAGGTTCCCCTTCCTGTCCCTCGAGGGACACTGGCCACACAGTCAGCCCTCCCAGACCCGCATGAGTGGGGAGGCCGCTACTCATAATCAATGAAGGATTAGTAATGTCCAACGAATAGGAATAGGTACTGTAATACAGTGTTCCACGATAACTACCTGTTCTTGAACAAGCTAGAAGCCAGTTGAAGAATGGGAGGCTCCAGAAATATCAACAGGCCAATCAATTCACACAGCACAAAACTGAAGAGATTGTCACCTTCCCAAAGGTAGTCAAGCACAGGATTGTGTTATCTGGGTTTCAATATCCATGACTCGGTTATCGACCTTTACTGCCTGCTTGTGCTTTCCATGAGTATTTGGTAAAATACCTCCTGTGCCTGGGTATTCTGTGGCACAGAGAGGATGTGGCAGAAGACCTGGACAAGCAGGAGTGCTGCCCAGAAAGCCCTTCGTGCCTGTGGCATCTGTGCTGTGTGAGTTTGCACACGGTCCTGAACACCTCTGTGCCTTAAGATCTTTTCAGGAAAACAGAATTCATTAATGTGCCGACAGGACCGTTTTTAACATGTGCTGAACTAAAGAACTAGAAGTACTTAACACAGCAACTACACCATCATGCTACCTACCATTCTTATTATTATGATTCTCAACTTAAAAGCAAGGCTGACCAAGGGCCAGTGAGACAGAGCAGAAGGTAATAGTGCTCCCTCCATCAGGGCTGAAAACCTCTGGGCTGGCTCAGGATGTGGGTTAGGACAGTATTTAACTTTCGTAAGCAAAGGTAAAATTGTATACCTAGCCTCTTAACAAACACGAAGGGCAGGAAACCAGGTGGTAATGGATCTCCGCTTCTGTGTGTACCCAGATTTCCTTGAGTCCCCACCTCCAGAGACTCTGAATTGTTGGTTCCGGGCAGGACCCGAGAATCTGCGTGTCGAGCATGTTCTCAGGTGATGCTGATTCAGCCTTGAAGAGCACTTTGTGAGTTTCTGCAGCACTGGAAACCGCCGGGATTGGTCAATGAGACACCGCAGAGAGCGGCACAGATGTGTCCTCGCTCTCCCCGCCTTAAACATGGTACCTTTCCAGCCTCCTTTGCGCTTATGTTTTGGGTTTTTTTTTTGTTGTTGTTTTTTTTTTTTTTTTTTTGTCTTCTCTTTGCTTTCAGTTTGGGGTTGGTTTTAAGCATCCTGTAATTCATCAACCAATTCTCTCCTGGCTACACATTCCAAGTAATTAAAGTTCAGTAATGACTGAGTCTTTCTGCTCCAGCACCTGCATTTCATTTGTTTATTTTCCCAGAGTCATAAATCTGAAGGGCTGTCAAAGTGCCATAATATTAGTGCAATGATCAAAGTTAATTAGTCCCTCTCAATAAACAGCAACAAAGCTATTACAAAGCTGCACTCCAGTTCCTCCCGGCCTAACGGGTTGCAGACTGCCTTGCCGGCGGAACCATTGGAGATCCCAGAATTGTTGAGTGAGTAAGCGTGGTGAGTAAACGTGGTGTTTCTCCATCAGTTAAAGGCAAACCTCGTCCTTGGCGCATGCTGATTCATTAACTCCAGGGAAGGCAAAGCAGGCCCGAACTCCCGCAGCTGCTGCCTGCTGCAAGATTCGGGGGCTGGGGTTCCCCAGCTGCCTAGCCTTACCATGAGCATCCTAAGTTTCAATAATAAAAGAGGGACAAGGGTTGCGAAGAAATGAGTGGGGGCAGTCGCACCGCCAACTCTCGGTAACCTGATAGCTTCAATAACTTTGGATTTATTATTTAGGGAATTTGAGAGATGTGCGTATTAGTTGGGCTCTGAGAAGGGAGCCAATAGCACTCCGGGGAAGGAGCACAGACCTCTGTCTGGTGGTCCAGGGAAGATGCTTTTTTTTTTACTATAAGGGAGACCTTTCTAATTAATTCACACAGAAGCAGGATGGGATGACTTTGCTGACCCATGAAGAAGGGATTCCATAGCTAAGCCAGAGGCCTTAAGCTGGAATGCTGTAACATGCAAGGCACCTAGGAAGCCATTCAAACTTCAGATGCCTTACACTTTGAGGACCTCACTCTGCCGCAGGGTCCAGTCTGTCTCAGAGATGGCTTCTCCCCTGGAGGCCACGGCTCCTGGGTTAGTTACTACTGTTTTCCCCAAAAGCATATGACCGAACACTGTACACACTCTGTGTCTAATCAAAGTTAGCAGGACGTAAGCTGGGAAATGTTCTGGTCACTGGGTGGATCTGAAAGAACGTAGCATGTAAATCTAAAGGTAGCAGCTGGGTACCAGAAGGTCGAGCTGGCGAGAGGGTCCTGAGTGGGTTCTAACTAGCACTGTGGCGTCAAAGACTTCACATGGTGGCTTGAGTGTTGTCCCAATACGGTGCCCCAGATCCAGTGACACAAGACAGTGTGCAAAGAAGATGCCAGAATGCCTTTCTGGGAACTTTCACCTTTCTTGGGGGTCACCCTCCATAACCACCGGGGCACGGGGCTCTCGCTCTCGAAGACAACTCACCAGCTCCAGCTCACATAGGTGAAGGAGTGCCAGGCTCCATTCTTGAAGGGAGAACTGTCAAAGAACTGATGGCTTTGACGCCACAACAACGCACCTGTAAGGCTTGCTTCTGCGGAACTCTCAAAACTTGGTTGCACCTACATCCTCCAGCTGGCAGGGACAGGGACAGACTCCAGGTCTCACGAATCCCCTGGGGATGCAGGGTGGGCTCTGCCAGCTCCAATTCTCTCCAGCTCCACATCTTCTTTGCAACCCCAGCCTACGCAAGGCCGGCCAGATCTAAGTCATGCAAGCAATAACAGTCACCCCTCTACCTCCTAAGGATGGAAGGGGACCCCACTCTTTTATCTCAGCTCGTTTCAGTATTGACGGACAATGCTGGGGACATGAGGGTGTCCAATAGGAAGACAGCTTGGAAGAGACTCCCTCCCTTCTTCCCTCCTCCTCCTCAACTCTCTCTCCCATCCTTTTCTCTGCTCTTTAACATGAAGTGACATAGTTATTAAAACAGGAAAACAATCCTCACCAAGAATCTAACCAAGCAGGCAAAGTGGTCAGATTTCCAGCTTCTGAAACACTTGGAAATGGATACTGCTTAAGACCGCAGTCTATGGTATTTTTGTAAGAGGAGCCTGAACTAGAACAGGGAGAGAACGCTTTTTCAAGTTGTGCGGACACATCTGTCTAATTCAGGGATCTGTGTTGGACAATGGTACACACAGCTTTCTGAAGTGCAACATGCTGGGCTCTGTGCAGAAGAGCTCTGCGAGGCTGCACTTTATCTTTGTGGTGACCCTGAAAGTTGTCACTAATGCTATTCTACAGGAAACAAGTCAGGGGCATCAATGGGCAATTGCTCGTGTCAGAATCTGAACCTAAATCTCTAGAACTCCAAAGCAAGGACCTGAATTAGTTCTGTTTTAAATACTTCTCTTGGGTTAACCCTGACCTTCGGCCCCATGTGCTGGCCAGCCTGAAACACCACCTTCAGTACTGCTGATCTCTAGATGTCCTTGCCTGGATGGTTTTATCAGCACAGTGACTATTTCTGTTCTGTTTAATCTAATACACACTACATCTGAGGCACTCTGAATGTCCCATAATAAACATGAAAAACAGTCTCAAGTCTATTTCTCCCCTCTTAAATAACAGGCTAAAAGCTGAGTGGTCAGAAGCAGGCCTTGCAGCCACTGGCTAGATACCATCTGAAGACAAAATCTGTCTTTTCAGACTGTGTCAAAACTGCTTAATAAGAACCCAGGGGAGCCCACATTATTGAAAGGACAGATCTTCTTTGGGCTGCACACAATTGGGGGTGATGGTCGGGAGCTAGGCACCTGTGCTTCCTGCTTGTCCTCTTAAAATTCTGCGGTGAACCACAGCCCTCATTACATAACGGTCAGAGTGCATATAAAGTTTGAAAAGATTCCGTTCAAGACTGCCAGGGATGGCCAGGAAGAAGAAAAAAAAAAAAATGAAGACACAGAAGTGGTGATCAAAGAACAGGGAATACAGTTGAGAGTGAGTCAATGCAAAATTTTCAGAATGAAAAATGAGATGGAAAAGTTGGAGGAGAAGGACCAGGCACAATTTTTCAGACATTCCGAAGACAGAGAAAACTCAGAATATTTTAGCAACCAATTATGTCTACGAGAGGATGAATAATTTATTAACTGATAAAGAATCTTTCCTGGGCCTGTGACAAGGAAGGTCAAATGGGCAACTTTAGCAGAACAGTAAATACACTACATAGCACTTAACAAGGAAGGGAGGGCGGAAGGGAAGACGCAGACTCCTTTGACCCAGTTATCAATGACATCAAATTACAGAGACTAGGGAAGTTCCTACCTAGGTGACCACGGTACCCTCCTGTTACTGACACATTTCCCACCATGAGACACTGACTCACACACAGATGAAGCACTTTGAATACAGTATCGGGCTGAGTCCTTTAGCAAGCCTTGTCAAGACGAGGAGTGTGTGCATCAGCTGAGAGAGTGCTTGCCTGGCTGTACGAAGGCCTAAGCTCAATCCTAGCGCCAGAAAACCTGGATGTGATGATGCCGGGCCACAATCTAAATGCATGAGACGTCAAATCAGGGGATCAGGAGTTCAAGGTCATTCTTCCTTACAAGAAAACTGGAGATGACTAGGCAGTTAGTTGGAGGGATTTCCCTGCCAGCATGAAGTCCTTCAGGGGGCTACTCAGAACCCACAAGAGAGCAGATATGGTAGCATGGGCAGTTCCAGCATTCCACTGAGGAGTAGAGACAGAAGCTTCCAGGCCAGCTTCCGTGGCTCATGCTATGGCAAATAGGATACCTGTTCTCAAACAAGCGGAAGGCAAGTTCCAATACCCAAGACTGTCTTCTGATGTCTACATGTATGTCATGGCATGCATGCATGCGTTTGCACTCACACATATAAACAAGTGCATGCTCACACACACACAGAGAGAGAGAGAGAGAGAGAGAGAGAGAGAGAGAGAGAGAGAGAGAGAGAGAGGCAGGCACATATGGAGCTTAGTGGTTAAGAGCAGTGACTGCTACTCCAGAGGACCCGGGTTCAGTTCCCAGCACCCACATGGCAACTCACATGTGCCTACGGCTCTAGTTCCAGGAGGTCTGACCTCACACAGACATCACAGGCAAAATACTGATGCATGTATATTAATAGATAGACAGATTGATAGATCAACAGATAGACAGATGAATAAAAAAAGAAAAGAAAACTAGGGCCAATTTTTAGGAACAACACACACCAGGAATTTTAGACTGGGTAACAGTAACAGAATGGCTGAGAACTGGGGTGATGTGGCTTCAGATTCCCCACTCACTCCCCAGGAATGACCCAACCCCAAAGCCTTGGCTGTCAGATGGGCTAGTCACATGGTGTATGTGGTTCACTGCTAATGCTACGCACACTGCCTAGCACACTGGCACCTCGATACCATTTGAAGATGGCAGCAAATGACATGTGAAAACGCCCCAAGGAGACCGTGAGAACTTCATCCTCATCTTCTGCTGCGAGAGCTATGCTTACTGGCTCAAGCAAAACAGTTTACAGAGCTCTTGCTGCCTGTTTATATCATTCTTTACTCACTGAAATCCAATGCTGTGCAGAAAATAACTTTTAAAGCAAACAAATGAGAAAATCCAGAGTCTGATTTAGGATGAACTTTCCTAGTAACTTGCTGTGGTGGTTTGAGTAGAAATGGACCTCAGAGACCCATGGGTTTGAATGGTTGGCCCAAAGAGAATGGCAGTATTAGGAAGTGTGGCCTTGTGAGGAAGTGTGTCACTGTGGGGGTGGGCTTTGAGGTCTCATATGCTCTAGCTACTGTGAACCCAGTAGCCTCACATAGATCACAGTCTCCTTCTGCAGACTGAAGATCAAGAGTAGAACTCACAACTCCTTCTCTAGCACCATATCTGCCTGCCTGTGGCCATGTTCCCCAATATCATGATAATGGACTGAACCTCTGAAACTGTAATCCCGTCCCAGTTAAATGTTTTCCTTTATAAGAGTTTCCATGGTCATAGTGTCTCTTCACAGCAATAAAACCCTAATGAAGACACTTAGTGATAATATTAATAGTTTTGTGAGGTTTTTTAGCTGACATTCAAAACAACAGGATGAGCTTTGTACCTTGGACTGTCTCAGATAACAACCATGTTTTCCAAGGCAAGCCATTAACTTAGGCAGAAAGCGTCTATGTCAGCCACCCACATACAACCTACACACACACACACACACACACACACACACACACACACCTCACATGTATGCACAAATGCACACCCACAAACACATTACATATATTCACATGTATGCACACAGACACATACACACTTACAGGTACTAACACTGCATGAGAAGACATCATGCATCACAACTTCCAACTGGAAAAGCAAACTGCAGTGTTAAGCTTTTCCTATCAAAAGGGACTAAGAGAAAATTCCCATGAGTGCTAAGGCCTCATCGGCTCACAAAGTTGTTGAGTGGCTCTGAGGTAGCCAAAAAGCTACTGGCTTTCTGGGAAACTTCTTAGAGCTGTGATTGAGCACTCCACACCATCACCTACCCACACCATCGACTACAACATGAGGACAAGGAGTCAGCAGAACTGAAGGCTCATCTGTGTAGGGGAGGCACACACCACTAACCCCAACATTTAGGAGGCAGTGGAAGGCACATCTATGAGGGTAGCCTGGTCTACATCATGAGTTCTAGGCCAGCTAGGACCACACAGTGAGATCCTGTCTTGAAAAAAAAAAATCTGAGCCAAGTGTCTGTAGTGCTTGCCCAACATAATGGCTGGCACCAAGTTTTCCACATGTAAAGCCCCTACTTCTGATGCCTATGACGAAGGCTGTCAGGACACAACAGCATCATCAGTGTCCATGTGTCTTCACTCCAGGGAGATAAAGAGACTTGGAAACAACACCATCGAAAACTGGAGTGAGTCAGCACTGCAGCACTGGATCAGGTGGCTACGATCAACCTAGCATATGTGCTCTCTGCCACATACACATTCCGCTACCATCACTAATCAATCTCTCTCTCTCTCTCTCTCTCTCTCTCTCTCTCTCTCTCTCTCATCTCACTCCTTTCTCAATAACCACCGCTTGCAGCTTCTGGTGACTGAGCCCTTAATGGCATTTCCTGGATATATGCGAAGAGCAGATCTTAGTAAGTACAAAGGAAAAGCAATCACGTAAATAATTAAGACGGCCTTTCGGATGACAGCTGAGTGCTAATATTAAGTGCACTGGAAAATACTAATCAACCAACTAAGTGTACAGCTATCAAAATGTGGGAGTCTAGACATAAAAAGGCAGGAAAACAATTCATCGTGGCTCCGCTTAAATCGTGTTGGTAAACATCCTCCTTACAGCTCCCCTTCCAGCTACTTGTGGAGAGTGAGAAAAGCAAGCTTCACTATGCTCTCTTTGTATAAGTAAGAAATTAGTACCTCCATCACTGCTATCAATCAAGGCAGCTGGCATTTAACTGAGCACTTAATCTTTCTCCACCGTGTGTTAATATTTACCCTACCCATTAAGTCTTTGTGTTTACTACAAACCACCTCTGACTTGAAACACACACTATGCACTTTACAGATGAAGAAGCTGAAAGTTCCAGAAGTTCAAACGTTTTACCAAGGTCATAGTGTGTATCTGTTTCTAGTCTTTGCACACATACTACAGCTTTGTCTATTTTTTACTGTTGGGTATCCATGTACGCCTGTATGTAAGTTTGTGCATGTAAATGCAGGTGCCCAGAGGCCAAGAGAAGGTATTGATTTTACCTGAACCTGGAGTTATAGTCAATTGTGAGTTGCCCAATCTGGGCACTAAGACTGAAACCGAGGTTCCCCACAAGAGCAGTACACACTCTTACTCACTGTCCAGCCCTACAACATCTTTTTATAACCATGATAATTAGCCAGAAATGGGTTGCAACATTCGTAGAAGCCATTTGAATATGTCCAGAGATGTTCTAGGTTGTCAAAAGAAGAAAGGTCTATTGTATTCACACTGGTTCTAAGTTCAACATCAGATCACCTCTAGGCCCTGGTAGACCCAAGGCTGGATCTAGTGGTGCACTCCAGTAGTCTCTCCACTTGAGGTACTAAAGCAAGAGTGTCATAAGTTCAAGGCCAGGATGGACTACATAGTGAGTTTCCAGCTAGAATGTGCTACACACAAAGAGGAGGAGGAAAGTAGGAAGGGGAAGAGGGATGTGGCTGTGTTCTTGTCAATGAGTTGCTTTCTCTAAATATGACTGAAACTAACCATCTGGCTGTCATCAAAGGATCTAAACCTAAGGAGGGGACACTCAGACAAGAGGGACAAGGAACAACTGATCTTCAAGGCCAATGGCATAAACAAGGGCCCTTTCCCTGGGCTCACAAACTATGTGGCTTTGAGCACTGCCCTTCTTTGACACTTGTGCCTTGGCTCCTCTGTGAAATGAAGACTAGGCTTTTGTATTGTAATGGACCATGCCTGGACACAGTCTATGACAGGAATTCCATGAATGAGGGCAGTCGGCTGCCCCAACACTGGGAATTGAGAAAAAACATTCCACTGGCTAAGACACAGACATGAAGACATGGGAACATGGAGATCATAGAATATACTTTTATTGGGTGGAACAAGCCAAGACGATGAAGAGACCAACTCTATCTCCAGAACTAAGCTAAAGATGCCAGCAGAGCCTTGGCACTTACAGATCAATATGAAGCCAAAATGCCCTGGGACTTCTGAATGAGCTCCTGCTGCAACAAAGACCCTGGACCACTCAAAACCTCCCACAGGGTGGCAATATGTCTTACTACATCCTCAGGCAGGTGCAGACATGGTCCATCCCAGGTAAAGTAAGATCACATTCAAGCTTGCTTGCTGACTGAAAACGTGCAGTGGATTAAACTGACCTTAACAGTGCTCCCCAAAATGCCAGCGATCCCTGTGCAGAGACAGGAAGAAGGAGGAGTCTGAAGAAAATCAGACCAGAAACGTCAAGGGTGGGCGTGTGGGGAAGGTATGGGGTCCAAACATAAAGAAGGTGACAGTATTGGCTCTCTCCATTGCACTGACAGGGACGGCAGTGACAGGAAATAGTGACCCTGGCTTTAGATGCTAAATCTGGGCTTCTGTAATCACCAGCTTGGGGAACAGGAATACCCAGAGAACAAGTGTACCAGTAAGATACGAGCAAGGGGCTGAGTTTCTATAGTCCAAACCCTCTAGGATGCAATTTCAGTGTTTGCAACTGCATGAGATACATTTGTTTCCACTAGTGCTTCCTGTCCCCAGGTCCCTAACTTGAATGTTTCCAGATAATCATTCCTGTAGGATTGCTACTCCACGTCAAGAAGCTGTCTGATGAAACTACAGGGTGATAACTCCCACCATCTGAAGCTGGCTCACAGGGACACCGTTAGGCTTAACATGAAAGGAGGGGAGAGTACATGCTGTGTCTCTGAGATCACCTCATTAAACCGTCTTTGTTAGAGATGTGAAAGACGTAGTAAGAGACTTGCCTGAGGTAGATCCAGGAATTTCTGCCTCTGTGTATCAAACGGTGGTGGAATCAGGACAAGGTAGCTCATGCCTGTAATTCCAGAACTCAGGAGACATGGGATGACTACTGTGAGTTCAAGGCTAGCCTGGGCTACACAGTGAGATCCTGCCTGAAAAAAGAAAAAGTAAGAGAGATGGCAACAGAGATGGATGATAGATAAATGAAGAGACAAATAAGTAACTGACAGATCAAAGACAGTTGACAGATAGATGATAGATGGTAGTCAGATGACAGATATTGATAGATAGATGATAGATGTTAGGTGATAGGTAAGACAGACAGATGATAGATAGATAGATAGATAGATAGATAGATAGATAGATAGATAGATAGATAATTGGTGGATGGTAGATGATAGATAATTGATGGATGATAGGTGATAGATAGATAGATGATTGATGGATGATAGATGATAATGATATGTAGATAATAAATTGTTAGATAAATATATAGATGACAGATAGATAGGTAGATAGATAGACAGATAAGTAGATAACAGACAGATTCAAATAATACAGAATTGGTAGGCAAGAGACAGACTGTGGATTTAAATAAATGATAACCATAAACAAATAGATGAAAATAGAGGACAGACAGATTTAAGATGTCAAAATAGACTAGATACAGACCAGCCTGCTGCCATCTGTGGTGTAGTCTAAGAAAAGGATCAGCTCAAAGATGAAAAGTGATTGAGCTATGCCATCCCATTCTGAGATGGCTTCAACATTGATATCTTTGTGCAGTATGCTAGCTGCAGAATTACTGAAGCCAATGGAATCGTACTATTCCAGTCTGAAACACATTGAATCAAAATCTGAGGAGTCTAACTATCCTCGAGACACCAGGCAAATTCTGCCACACAATCAACAGGAATGAACACTGCAACAACCAGGCCACCAAAGTGACAGCTGCATATGTAAGCCAGTGAGGAGAGGGGCTCACTGCTAAGGTTCAGCCACATGGGTGAGTCACAGACCTAAAAACTGAAGAGGGCTCACATACTTTAGACCTAGTTTCACATGAATTTAGGAGAAATTCTGATGCAGCAATAGAATGACGCTGTATCACTTGTAATAGCACAAGAAGGCTAAAAACTTTTGAGCGCCCAAAACGGGACGCAGGTTAACTTAATGCATGAGCACATACTAAAATAACATACAACTGGTAAACAGGATAGAGCCGTATGATTTGGAGGTACCATGTCCCCCAAATGTTCATATATGAAGGCTAGTACTCATATGTGGAGCTTTGGGGGATGAAATTAGGTCACAAAGATTCTGACTTCATGGATGGGCAGGTCTACTGATTGATACAGAATCCCACAGTACAGTTGAGAGGTGCTAGAAATTAGAAAGGGGTGCCTAGTTGAGTAATATAGGACACCAGGGTATGGTATCCTAGAGGATACACGCAAGCCCCAATCGGTCTCCCCACCAATTCCCTTCTTCCTCCCTGTCTCCCATTATCCTCTCTTCCTCTCCCTCCTTCTGGCTTGCTTCCCTCCTCACTAGTCTAAAAGCAAAGGGCCAGCTCTAGGCTGAAACCTGAGCCAAAACAAATGTTCTCTCTTCCTCTCTCTTTGTCAGGAATTGTACCCAGGGAGCAAAGCCCTAGCCCAAAGACTATTTAGACTTCACTCTAGGGAAAGATGGTGCAGTGTATTAGATGAGCCAATCAAAGCAAGGATCAGTGTGTGTGTGTGTGTGTGTGTGTGTGTGTGTGTGTGTGTGTGTGTGTGTGTGTGTGTTTGTGTGTAAAACTTCTCCAGAAAAAGGTTCCAAACTTAGGTGATGTATACCTTTCAGGGTCCAGGGAGGACGTTTACCTTTTACCTTCTCTTTCCACAGGAAAACAAGACTCGTTTAGGTGTTACCATCCGGCTTCCATGTGACTCTCTGAGGAGCCTTGAATTCTGTGGGGTGGACCCTCCTGTGTCTGAACAAGCTGTGGCTAGTGTTCAGTGCCACCTCCCCTGCTGTTTGCATGGTTTACCCCCTAATTCCATGAAGTCGAGAGGCACCCCTGGGGAGGAAGGGCCTTAGCAGGAGGAGGGATTAAAGAGGGTGACAACAGGATGAAAATGACTAAAACATAAAGCATCCATGTATAAAACTATAAAAAGGAAAGCAATCAAATGGCTGCAGAAGCAGGTAAACAATGTCGCGTGAGCACACACTTCCCAATTGCATCCACAGGCGTTTCGTTTCTCTTAATAAAAGATTTAAATAAGTAAACGTTCTCATAATAAGGCAGTGGCGGTGAACTATAAACAAATGCATGGGTAAGAATGGTCTCACTCACCCTCTCCTCCACACAGTAAACAACATGAATATGACTCAGAAAGCGAAGATGTCGTTCCAAGAGCAGCGCACTGTGCGCACTGCGCCGAAACCTCCATGCACTCAGCCTGCGGTGTGTACGGATTTGACAGTTAGCGAACTAAGCATCTGAGCACTTACCCATTCCTCCAGAATGCGGGACACGGCCTCGCTGGCTCTGCTCATGTTCCTACAGGCCAGGATCACGTGCGCACCATGGAGGGCGAAGGACTTGGCCGTCTCGAACCCTGTGGTTAAAAGGAAAACTCCACATTAGAAATGACGCTAGCATAAAGGGACATGTCAGTGGACAGCACTGGCAAGACCAGGTGGTTCTCAAGCAGAGGTGATTCTGTGCCCCAGGGGACAGGGACACGCCAGGAGATAATTTCAGTGGGTGAGACTGTGTAGTAGGGTGCTAGTGCCCTTTGTGACATGATAGAGACACTGTCTTACTTTACACGTGCAGCAGAGCCCTGCTGACAGAGAAGGCAAACAGCTATTTCAAAGATGAAGGCCCAGTCCAAGAGAGTTCAGGCCACAGTCAGTTGCTCCCTACCAACCATGATTAGATTCTTTGTGTAATGAGAGATCCCCATAGTCTACTCTGTGATAGGTGTTTCTGGAACTTACAAATTCAGCAATTGTGGCAGTCAGAACAGCTACAAAATATTCTGAGTGTGTGTGTGTGTGTGTGTGTGTGTGTGTGTGTGTGTGTATGTGTGTATGTGTATGTGTGTGTGTGCATATATATATATGCTCAGAAAATATTCTGAGTGTGTGTGTATGAAAGCATATGCCTATGTGGAAACACATGCCTATGCATGCACACACAGGTATGTACACACACGTCCTTCTTTGAAAATATCAGATAAGTATGACACAGCCTCAGGAGGCCAAGGTTTGGGAAGCGAAGCAACACATAGCAGGACTATGGGAGGTCACTCAAGTCCTTTTCCAGTTCTACAACAGTAGAAGAGAGACAGAAGACAGGTTAAGCTTGTGCCTTACAGGTAGAGAAAGACATAAATGTATGTCCCAGGTCCAAAAGGAAGGGTCCTGGTAAATGTGCCAGGGCTACTGTTTCACAGGAGATCCAGTGTCGGGCCAGCCTTTCAGGAAGCTCAGCCTCAGGCATTTCAGTTTCTGAATGGATTAAAGTGGCCTGTCCTTACCTAACTACAGAGCAAGGAATAATGATAAGCTCTCTGGAAGAAGGAGCCTGCTATCCAGAGCCTCAATTATCCCTCCAACTACTTCACATTCTCATGTAAGACCTCGGGAATGAGAGCCTAAAATAGTAAGACACACATGGGAACCAGATGTTACAAAAGGCCAGAGAGAGAAGAACAGAAGCAAACAGAGGCGCAAGCCATCATTCTCGATGGTATCAGACACAGTGGCTGAAAGCAGAATGGTTATGATCTCCAGGAAAGGAGAGCTAGAGAGCAGTTGACAGCACTTGCTGCTCTTCCAAAAGACTAAGTTCAATTCCCAGTACCCACATCAGGAAGCTCGCAGACTCTTGTAACTCTAGACCCAGGGGATCTGATGTCCTCTTCCTAGCCTTTATGTGCAATGACACTCATGTGCCCAAACTCAAACTCTCTTACTAATAAACGATGTAAAAGTACATAAATAGGGTCTGGAGAGCAGGCCCAGTGGTTAAAAGCACTGGCTGCTCCTACAGGGACCCTGGTTCCGTGTGCAACACCCACATGGCAGCTCACAACTCTCTGTAACTTCAGTTCCAAGGGACCCAATGCTTTCTATTGAACTCCATGGGCACTAGGCACACACATGGTGCATACATACATATACATATACATATACATATACATATACACATACACATACACATACACATACACATACACATACACATACACATACACATATACATATACATATACACATATTCAGGCACAACATTCATATGCATAAAATAAAATAAATAATCTTTAAAATATAAATGAGTAAAAATAAATAAACTTTGTAAGTTGCAATGGTGATTTCAGGGAGAGTCCTCTTCACCAATCACACAAATAGGCATGATCGGCTCCTGTGTAGTATTTTCCTAAATTTTAAAATATTAAAATAAAGTATAAATATTAAGAGGACTACATACCCAAAAACCCTAAAAAGGTTTAGTGAAATGTCCAACTACTTTAGGATGATAAATTTATAAGGTTTTAAAAGGCAAACTCCTAGGGAAACACTTCTGAAAAAAATGTCACAAGGATAAGCCGGAAAATTGAAAGAGTCTACATATGTATAGATATTGAATCCACGTGTCAAAATCATCTGAAAAAAAATGGGGATGGAAAAGTACAGGGTGAGAGAGAGGAAGAAAGAAATCTCCTTCTAGAGTTGAAAACCTAGCCGGCGCTCTAAATGGCAAAATGATATGTATTTTATAGATACATTTTATGTTAATGCATATGTGTTTGTGTGTACATTTGTGCATGGACATGGCACATGTGTGTGGTGCACACAGAGGCCATCAGGTCCCATGAATCTGGAGTTATCTGTGCGCCCACCATGCGTTCTAGGGACTGAAACACAGTCCTCTAGAAAGCAGGAAGCCCTCTCAACCACACAAGCCATCTCTCCAGGCCCAACACTTCATTTCCTAAAGTTACAGTAAATCCAAGAGAATACACAGTTCCTTTTTCAAAACCTGTTTTATTACTATTTCCATGGATGCATTTATATGTGCGTGCATGCATGCATGCATGTGGATATGAGAACAATTTATTCTTTTTATATTGTTGCACAGGTGTGTGTGAAGGGGCACGCATGTATGTATATGGGCATCAGAGGACAAATTCAGAAGTCAGTTCTTTCCTTCCCTGTGGGCTCCAGGGATTGAGCTTCAGCTCTGAGGCTGAGCGCATTTTCAGAACAAGCACTTCAACCCACTGAGCCATCTCCCCAGCCTCCAAAAATGCCACGTTTTAGGAGCTAAGGTAGCTGTGACACTGTTACCTGCATGGAGAGGCAGCACCAATGGGCCAACAGCAACTTCATCTGTTACCCGGGACCTAATGGACCCATAAAATCTTTGAGAAAATGGCAAAACTTAGATCCCTCCTAAATGTTCACGTCAACACAATGACTAGAAGTGAGTGTGTGTGTGTGTGTGTGTGTGTGTGTGTGTGTGTGTGAGTGTGTGTATGTGTATGCAGGTGTGTGAGTGTGAGTGTGTGTGAGTGTGTGTGTGTGTGTGTGTGTGTGTGTGTGGCTGTCCTGGAACTCGCTCTGTAGACCAGGCTGGCCTCAAACTCAGAGATCTGCCCACCTCTGCCTCCTGCGTGCTGAGGATTAAAGGTGTGAGCCACCACCACAGAACTATTTTAATCACATTTCAATTAAATGATATTAAACTATAAATCGAAGGTTATGGCAAGTGCATTCCTTGGGAACCATTTTGTTTTGTCCCTGCTTTGTATCCTAGGATGGCTTGAAGCTTGCTCTGTAGCCCAGGCTGGCCTCAAACTCCAGTTCCCCTGACTCTCACTTCCTGCGCCTTAGGGTTTAGGGTGTGTGGTACCCTAACGCAGCTGTATTATTTCCGGGTGGAAAGGAAAGTGGCGTGAGGCCAGGACAGGAAGGTCTGAGGCTGCACTCTGCTCTTCAGATGTCTGTAAACAACTGTCTCTGCGGCTGGGTCATCCTGAATCCCAGAAGCACTCACTACGTAAGGAATGGATGGTGCAGCCCGCTGATGGGTCACAATGCTTCGGAGCCATGAAATAATCCCCTTCTCTTACACACCAACCCCACTAATCCTGCAACCTGCTTTTTAATAAAGACTAAATATTAACATCCTTTCAGAGCACTGCTCGCTACAGTTTGGAATGACACTGCCTAGAAATCTGCAGGGAAACAGGAAGCAGAGCCGTCTCCATCACCATTTATTTTCCTAGGTTATGCTATCTCACTTGACAAAACTGTATTACTGAAAGCCGTGCATCTGGTGTGACATCGGCAACAGGCCGCCGGGGCAAGAGTGTGCCTACTCTCCCTCAGATGAGTCCTGGCTAGAGTTATGGCTAAGCCATCTGTCTCTGTGACTTGTAAAGTTATTCCCTGGCCCTCGAGTCTCCCTTTATCTAAACAGAGCTGTCCGTGCGGCTGGTCGACTTGTCAAAGCTACGGCCGACAAGCCCACTTTCTAATCCTTTACTATGGCCTCTGGAGCAAAAACAAAGCAGGGGATATTTCAAAAGATGATGGTTTAACAGCAAGGACAATAACACATTTATAGCAAACCACATCTCCAGAGTATGGAGTTTTATAAATTAAAAAAAAAAGTTTAATAACATTACCTACTGCTAAGTCCTGAATAAAGCCCATGAGGACAGCATCCCTCATGCTCGTAAGGCTGCGGCTGATGGCCAGCTTAATTAGCTAAATGTAGTAGTGCTAAGCCAATCCTGCGTGGTGCCAAAGTTGGTGCAGAATAATGAAGGCAATGGTTTACTAAATTTAATAACCTGATTCATCTTATAAAAAATTAACTTCATGACAATGTTTAAATTGCAGCAGCTTAACCATGAGGAGATAGCCAGTGGGTGCGGGAGAATATTTAACGCTAATAAAATGAAGAGAATAAATAACAGAAGGCATTTTTAAACAACGGGCAGCAAGGTTTCTAGCGTCTGCAATAGGAGTTCCGGTCAGAAGAGCTAAGCGGCCCCGGGGAGTTAACACCTCATGGTTTCAGGTTGTCAGTTCTAAATACAAACAACTAAGATAGAAAATGTACTCCCAAAATTAAATGCCCCCTGATCTTGCATTAGTTTTTATTCTCAGGGATAGAATTTGCAAAATGGCTAATCACAGACCAAACCAAATACACAAACAGTTCTATTTGCCTCATTGTCTTCGTCCACCCTTCCATCCTCTCGTTCTTCCTCTCCCCTACCCTCACCCCCACGCCACTACCTTCTCCTCCTCTCTCAGTGCCTCCCATGTTAGTCCTCTTCCTAACTGAATTAGCTGCAGGGTCAAGCATTTCCAAAGGAGCTTTAGATGGGGGTGTTGGGGCTCCAACCACATCTGATGGCAGGCAATGGACCGGACAGCCACACCAAACAGAGCTGAGGACTACGCCTCAGGTCAGCCACTGAGAACTGCCATGTGTGCTGTTGGCACTGCCCGGAACCACATGCTCTGATGGACGGCTCATCCAAATCTTTGTTGTTGTGGTGGTGGTGGTGGTGGTGGTGGTGGTGGTGGTGGTGGTGGTGGTGGTGGTGGTGGTGGTGGTTAAGCCAAATTCTTGTTATGAGTCAAGACTGGGCTCTAACTTGCGATCCTCCTGCCTCAGGTTCCTAAGAGCTAGGAATACTGGTATGCACAGTATAGCTAGCCATCTCTGATGGCTGTTCTTGTCAACTTGACGGGATGTACAATGCATCAGAATGTGTCACTGTGCGGCAGCAGGAACCATGGGACAAGAACATCATCAGGACTGAAGGAGATAAGAAAGAAACAGGCGCACAAAAGGTACCAGGAATGTCAAAAGACCAGGGAAGGCCTCACAGGAGAAAGTAGAGACTGGAATGGAGGCCGAACCAGGCAGCAGGTGGATGTTGAAGAGACACTCTGCACAGAGTGAAACCCTGAGTTACTGGTGGTTGTTGCTGTTGTTTTTGTTTATCCAAGTAAAATCCTTCCAGTGGCCTTGAAGATGATGGAGCCGGATAGACAGGGGAGCACCATGATCAGCCAGTGGGGACAAAGAACCCTCTGATGCTGAGTAGCTGAATTCCTAAGTGAGAAAAACACTTGGAAAAATCGACAAACCGTGGCGACTGTCTAAGTCTGGGCTTGAGTGGGGATCCGGAAGGTACTGGGGTCACCCAGCAGCATGGGTGACCCTAGCCACTTGTTTGCATGGACAGAGAACACACAGGGAGTGACGGGTCTGTGCTCAGAGCCGGTGGCCACAGACTTCACAGAGCGGCCCACAGATTCCACAGGCACAAAAGACTGCCTGGTGGGAAGGTAGAACCAACAGCCCTGACAAGGTGCTGTGGACATGGGCTCCAAGAACAAGGCAGATTCTTCCACAGTGCCAGGAATATTCTTTCTGGTTGGAGATTTTTAATTTCTTCCATATTGTGGATGTGCTTGGGCTGTGTCCCCATTTACTGTAAATTATGGTTTTAATTATCATTTTTATTAAGATGCCCAAAGGAGTTGGGACTTACGACACTGGTAATTTCTAATGGGCTGTTATTATTAATTTATAATTGTGAAACACTGGAGACAAACACTACTTGCAACTGTATGCCAATAAAAGGGCCCAGAAATGGCAGTCCACTACCCAGTGTACACCCCTACACACCAAGAATGGATCACTGATGCGGTCTTTAAGAACCAAGCAACAAGTTAGAGAATCTGCCCCAACCAATGTAGATGTGTAGAGCAGGACAATAAGTTGTGCATTTCAGGTGACATTAGATTTGGGGACAATTCAGAGTTGGGGAGCTGTTGTTTGGTTTTGGGTGTGAGTGGGTGAGTGTGTGCGCACACACAGTACTGCATTTGTAGCTCCAAGGATAGCCTCAGCTCTGTTCGTGAACAGGGTCTCTACGGATCACTGCACACATCAGGCTCCCTGCTAGCTGACCCAAGAGCTTGCAGGGGTCCCTCTGTTTTCTGCCTCCCATCTTACCATGAGAGTACAGTAATGACGGATGCTCAGTCTTTTATGTGGGTTCTTGGAATGCAAACTCAGGTTTTTGCCCTTTCATGTAGAGCACTTTCATTCGCTAAGCCATGTGTCTCTATGTGAATAAACCACTGGTCTGGGTCAGGAGTTCTGCTTAGCAACAGACTGCTTGCATGTGTGAGGCCTGAGTTCAGACCCCAACACTACAAAATAATCAATCAATCAAACAAACAACAAAACCTAGTGGTTTTAAGGCTGTGAGGTTCTCTTACACCCTCTCAAATCTACAAGAACCACACTTTCCAAACAGATCTGATTAATGTGAACGAAATTTAAAAGACAAGACATTGACTGAGACACTGAAAGCCAATTCTCCTAAGGCACTACAGAGGAAGCTCTGGGATACCCAGCCATCCCAGTGATGAGGACAAAGCCAAGAGGCAGTGATAACCCGCTTTGCTGATACTCCCTGCATAATCCCTTGCAGGATCTTGCTTACCACCCGTACTGTTTCAATTACATACCTCTGAGTTGCAAAGAGTCGCACAACAGAATCCACAACTGCCAACTCTTGAGAAATTACAACACATGCAATCTCCCCAGAGAAAATTAGTCAAGACCAGCCTTGCCTTGAAAATGATGCATCAGATACAGCCGATGAGAAGAACCTGACAAAGTACAATGCTTTCTTAGCACCCTCACACCCTAGGACACCAAAAGGAAGATACTACTTCAAGGAACGAAAACTCTGAGGTGGGAAACGGCATGGTTCACAGGGAATCTTTCCTTCAAAATCCCCAAGCTATATCTCTATGATTTGGGCAACACAGCCACAGAATGTTTTTGCAGTCCTAGATAATAAATTGCAAGCGATTGTGTGAGATCTCTCAAGAGGCGAAACTGACCTCAGGCTGGCTATGAGTGCTGCCACTGTCACCGGGTGAGGAAGTTCTCATCTGACCTGCTAGTGACAGTCCTGGTTAGAAATCACGGTAAGAAGAGTGCCCAGAGATCACAATTAGCACAGTCCTCGACAGGCCCAATGAAGACCCATTCTGTAATTGCAGTATGTTGAGTTGTCAGGGTGTGGGGGAACCAGACAACCTCACACATGAAGGAAAAGGGGGACATAAACTGATTCGAAACTTCTGAGGCAACTGGACATAGCAAGTGTTAAATGGGCATGCTCTGTGGCCCAGGTAGTCCAGGACTAGACATTTAGCCTACAAACACACTTGTACCCATGAATGTTCCTGTGGGAGGAACATTTGATGCCACATTGTTAGTGAGAGCCAGAAATACCATAATCCATCTACTTGTTCATCGGTTAGGCTGAATCGGTTAGTGCAGTGGGACTGGAGAGGTGGCTCCCCAGGTAACAACACTTGGTGTGCAGGCATGGCTTTCGGGTTCCAGCCAAAAGCTGGGTGAACATACCTCTATCCTTTAACTCTAGTACTGTCAGAGGCAGAGATGGGGTGGCTTACTGGCAAACAGCTTAGCTTCATCTTCTGGTTTAGAGAGACCCCCTGCCTCACGGGCTATAGGAGAGAGTGAAGGAGATATACCCAACACCCTCCTCAGGCCTTTATGCGTGTACATGGGCAAACACTCCCACACACAACACCCGAGGGTATATACCACAGAGTATTGAAGGATACTACCTGTTGGCTTACTCTGTGGCCTCCTCAGCATCCTTTCTTGTAGAGCCCAGACCCACCTGCCTAGAGATGGTACCCACAGTGGGTTGGGCCATCCTACATCCATCATTAGCCAAGATGGACATGGCCATGGGCTAATCGGATCAAGGCAATGCTTTCAACTGAGCTTCTCTCTTCCCAGGAGATCCTAGATGGTGCCGAGTCATCGTTAAAACCTAACCAGGACAGCAAGAGTTGCAGCTTGGTAGTAGGACACTTGCCTAGCATGCGTAAGTTTCTACCTTCAATCCCCAACACTGGGGCAAAAATGGACCTGGGCTAGGCTGGGAATATAGTTCAGCAGTAGAATGCTTGCGTAAAATACACAAGGCTTTGAGTGCAACAAACAGCTATCACACACAAAAAGCAAAGCATAGGGACGGCCTGCAAAATGGAACATAAAGGAAGAAGGCGCATGTGTAAACAGCACTGACACGGATTACTCTGAGAGAGAGAGCGCGATTGTTTGGGAGCAAGGAAGATTTACTGTACATGTTACGACGCACACCATTTCAATTTTTAACACATGCATGCATGCCTGTTATAGTAAGAAACTAAAAATAACCCACTGAATGACATCTAATTGATAATTTATGGGTCTTTATGAATTTTAATACAGAGCAATCAAGGCAGATAAGAATGGGAAGAACCAATCCAAACCTCAAGAATGTTTCGAGCTGTATGGCCTGTAGACTATAGAAACATCCAGGTGAGGAGGAGGAGGACATGGGAGGGCCCTAGCCACTGGGCATCGTGCTGGGTGCTTTATACAATGCAGGGATTCTGAGATGCTCTTCAAGGATGTCACCATTTCATACAGAGCCAAGCAATGAACACAGAGGTAAAGGCACTTACAGAATCAAGGAGTCCTGACAGTGTGGGCAAAGGTCAGAGGAGAGACACCTACAATCTGGACCCTGGGCTACCAAGAGTTAAGTACTTCATCACTAGCAGTGGGTGGGTAGCATCGTGATATACAAAGAAATAGAAAGACATATGTGGCTATGAAGGCTGATCTTGACTGTCAACAGCCAACAGTATTTGGGAAGAGGGAACCTCATTTGAAGAACCGCCTCCATCAGACTGGCCTGTGAGTATGTCTTCATTGATAATTGATTAGGGCTAACAGAGGGCCCAGCCCACTGTGGACAGTGGCACTCCTAGGCAGGTCAGCCTGGGCTATCTAGGAAGCAAACTAGTCAACAGCTTTCCTCTGCGGTCTCTGCTTCAGCTCCTCTCCCTAGCTTCCTTTCTACAGTTCCTGTCTGGGCTTTCTTCAGTGAGGAACTGTGACCTCCAAGCCAAAGGAACCTGTTCCTCCTCATGCTGCTTTTGAGCGTGGCGCTCCTCACAGCCATGAAAACAAACAAGAACAATGCTCTGTTCAAAGCCTTGGAAATTCCCTGAGTGCCTGAGGTTAGATGGGTTTCTCCCAGTTGTGTGCAACATATTACTACAGTTTACAACATCCGAGTTTACACTGATAAAGTGATTCTTGAAGGTTGGGGGCTGTTTACCAGAAGATGTGATTAGGGAATTGGAATTTTCAGAATCCCCAACTTGCCAAGCTCTTACACCTCACATCTCCAGGAAGAAGAGGCTAGATACTAACACCGAAATTGACCAATAATATATCCAACCATGCCCGCATAATGAAGCCTTTGAAATGAGCACAGCTAGCCTCTTAGTTTGTAAATGCAGAGACAGAGGGAAGGGAAAAGCATATTCAGAAACACATGGAAATCTGCACTCACCCCTGGTAATCCACCCAAGAACTTCCCCACGTGGCTGTTCCACACTTTACAATATAATGTGGCAGATATAGATGTCCCATCAAGTCCTGTGAGCCACTATACTAAACTATCAAACTCAAGCAAGATGGTGGGGACCCTCCATTTGTAGCCAGTTGGTCAGAAGTTCAGGTGACCAGTACAGGACAGAGGACTGGACATCTGAAGCAAGGGTAGCTCATGGAGCCGAGCCCTTCACCTGTGGGATCGGTGCTAACTCTGGGTCCACTGGGTACATGAATTGTAACATACCCAGCCGGTGTCTGAAGAGTTGGAAGATACTATATAATGTATAGAATGTATAGAATGTATAGAATGTATAGTGTATAGAAGGAAACCAGACATACGTATTCTGCAGATTTAGAAGACAGAGTACCCCTTCCTTTGGGATGTGTATGAGCCAGGGTATTTGCCATCACTGGAGAAAGCACCCAAGAAGAAAGTGACCCAGAGGATTCACGTCAGCTCACAATTTGAGGTTTCACTCCAACAAAGTGGGGAGCACAGAGAAGAACTCGGCAGCTCACACCCTGGCAACCAGAAAACAGAGAGAGAGCAGCCCTAAGTAGTGGGCTCCCTGTGTCCCCACTTTCATCACCCAGATCCTCAGCCCACATTCAGGGCAGGTCTTCCCGCTTGAAAGGTTCTTCTAGAAAACACCAGAGATATATTCAGAGGCGTGTCCTTATCTCGTGAGCGTGTCTCAAGCCAACAAAGTTGACAGTCAAGATGCCCCACTGAGGGACTTAAACAGGAATCCACGGGAGAGGGAGGAATCCCTGTGGAACGCCCTACCAGCCTCTCACCACCTACAACCTCTATCTACAGAACGGGATGCAACCCTCCCTATCTGTGCATATGACGAGCTACAGCCACCACTATATACATATGCGCTTTTGGCACTTGTACAACTTGACAGCGGCTGCCCTTCACAAGGAACAG